>NC_056734.1:603676915-603806915 GCF_019279795.1 Protopterus annectens | reverse complement strand
ATTGATATTCTGAGCATAATCTGTACACCTGTGAAAGCCACCTGTTGTACTACTGTACTTTATCATACTCACAGTATCAAAGGCACAGTTGTGGCCACTGGCAATCACTCTCATATGTTTGCAGGTCCCTCTGGAGCGACAGCAAGGCAGCCAATCCATGCTGGTGAGTGTGTAATAACAATACTATTGCTAATGACATGTGCATGTCATATGGAGGTGCAGTGTGTGCACATATAACACACCTACACATAATGCATGCTGTGCATGTTTGCTGTGAGACTATGCATATCCCATTATTCTCAGTAGCTACCTCACTCACATGCAATACACAGAGCATGACACACATGTGGCGACACAGTACAGGACATTGTACAGGCATACCAGATACATACGTACACAACACACACATGTTTGGCATACACACTACACCTTAGGCTGCTACACATGTCCAATTATGACATCTGCTGTATGGCCAGCCTTCAGCATCCCACTTATCTACGCAGCACACATAATATACCTGAGGGGTAGAGGCCTATCATGGCTTTGTGCAGTAGTCTGGAACAAATAATACATTCATGTTAGGCAATGCTCACTATTGGCCAACTTACACACCCATGTAACAAGTGGCTGTGTAATTGTGGATGTAGTCATGTTACTGCACTTCAGGTACAGCATGCTAGCTGCCTTTCTGGCACACATTATTATTGTTGACTGACCACAAGAAGCATGTTGATCATGGCTCACGTTACTACACCACATCCAGTTCCACTGACCACAAAAGTACACATAGCTGTTATTGCGTAGCACCGTCATGTGTTGTGTGTGTGTTTGTGTGTGTGCGTGTGTGTGTGTGTGTGTGTGTGTGTGTCTGCAAATCTATGCACCCACAGCTTGTAACACTTGCTCAACATTGTTATGTCCTTGTACACATTGTGTCCCAGGGTGGAGACAATCACTGAACAACTACACACAAGCATCAAGTACATGTATACTGTTATTAACAAAGGGCTGTCTACACTTGCACTACATGTTCCTGTGTAACACATAACCTGCATGCTGACACGTATGCAGTGATGTTTTTCCTTGTGAAATGGTCACCCATCCTAAAACAGTATTGTGTATGTGCTGGATTGCAGGTGTGTCTTTGTATCTGCTGTACTGAGGAGTGTGCCTGTGTGCTTGTGTGCATGTGTGCATGTGCGCCTGTGTGCAAGTGCATGTGCGCATGTGTGCCTGTGTGCATGTGTGCAAGTGCATGTGCGCATGTGCGCCTGTGTGCATGTGTGCCTGTGTGCATGTGCGCCTGTGTGCATGTGTGCATGTGCGCCTGTGTGCATGTGTGCCTGTGTGCATGTGCACCTGTGTGCATGTGTGCCTGTTCGCCTGTGTGCATGTGTGCCTGTGTGCTAATATCATGTACACATTTGTAAACTGTGTTTCCTATCTTCCTCTCACAGGTTCTGATGTTGCTCTGGTGGAGTGCAGCAGGGAATCTGAAGCCACTGCTGGGGATAGTGCTAATGATTATATATGTGTAATGGCACAGGGAGGTGTGACAGGGTCTGTCGTTGGTCATCCAAATGACAGTACACAGCAGACAACCCCATCAATGCGCACAGTCATCCTGCCGATACATCCATTGTCACCAATGTCCTTAGCTGAGGGACAGCATACAGTGGGCATTGACCAGTGTAGTGTGGTATCATTGGCACATGCATCCCCTCACAGCAGCCATGACCAGATTCCTGACATGGTACCACACAGGCAGATGTCCAGGGGTTCTCGTGGGAGCATCCATGGTCGTACTGCCCCTGTCAGACGTGTCCACAGAGGTCTATTAACCTCAGCTATGTTTCGGGCTGTAATGCAGGCACAGGTACATATAGAATGGTACGCCAGACAGGGTCTGAGGGAGCTTAGAGCACATCACACCGCTATGAATGACACTATGCATGACGTTGTGTCTGCCATCCGTAACATCAACGAGGTCATTGATAGACGTTGGGGGGACACATTAGATCTGTTCCACAACTGCATGTCCAGGAGCCAGGACAGTGCAGGATGGTTGAGGCATCGACGTGGATGTCTGCCAGCAACAATATCAGCTGCCAGTCGTGGACGACAACAAACCCGCAGCTGCTCCCATAGTGCCAGTACCAGCCCCAGCAATGCTGGAGCTGTGCTGTCAATTAGACTGTCCTAGAAGACCACGTGCATGTGGCTCTGGACAGTCCCAGCAGGGACATGTGTCCAGTCAACAACCCACTGCTTCTGATGACAGTACCCAGTCTGGCTTAGTACCTGATACTGTCCGTAGCACCCCTGCCAGGCACAGGTACCGTGTCCGTGGCCAGAGACAGTGACCTGTATGACCTGGCAGGTACAGTCTGTGGCTGTCCACAAACACCCATATATGGCAGCCACATGGTGGAACTGTGTGCATGCATACACACACACATAATGCTAACACCTAGGGCTAACACATACACATCACAGCAACATTGCCCCATCTTGTACTGTTGTCCCTCACTAACACACACACACATACATGTCGAATGGATGTGTCAATGGCAGGCTCTGGCAAACCAAGTACACACACTGTGCATATGATGAAACTGTGTCACCTCCTGCCATCTGTAACACTGATGCTGGAACAGGATAGCATGGTACTGATGCACAGGGTGACTACATAGCACTGTAGTAATATTATCATGTTGTTAACAGTACAGTGTAATGATATTGTTGTGGGTATATTCGAGCATGCATGATGCATTAACTATGTTTGTCATTGCAGTTTTGTATACACCAGTGTTAATTCCCAAAGTGTACTGTCTGCACATATGCCACATGGCTGTTGTGTGTACCTGTGCCTGCATGTGTTGGGGTGTGGACAGTACATGTGTGATGTTTGCATCACAGATTTGCAGGTGTACATTTGTGAACATGGTCAGGATAGAACATGACATGGTTTGACAGTATGCTGTGGGTGATACGGTTTCCACATGTCAATGGTCTGCATTTTGTTAGTATACACAGCTTACATAGCCTGACATTCAGTGGTCATTACATGGTGTCTCCTCAACTGATACACAGACATAGGAACCTGGTGTCTGTGATATCCCTGCAGTACTACACTATACCAGTAGCCATTGTTACTGAGCCCCACACATCCCTGGGAACAATACCCTTTGGCATATAGCAGTCTCATCTACATGCCAGCACACTATGGATATGTCCATCCATGACTGTAAATACATACAGTGGCCTACAATGCATTCTACACATGACACACCTAACCACCACAAGGGTATCATACAGACAAGATACCTGTTGTCCAAGCCATGATATATTGCTGTAACGCTACTGTGGCATTGTCATCGGCATGTAGTTAACATAGTATTCCGACAGTGTCATGTAGTTGGTAGCACCCATCATGTAGAACGGGTAATGGTGTGTACATGTGGACAGGTGTTATCTTGTCTATCCTGTGAAATTCACATTTCCAAAGGTATTCTGCAGTCCCTCTGAAAATCACCTAAGCAAGAAGGTGTCTGTATGCATATCGGCAACAGTTGCCATACACCTACACTGGATGGCCATCACTCACAGACTTTGCTGTGTTTTAACATGTCTGACATATACTGCAGACATGAACCGTCACTCACATCAATCTATCAAAGCTTTCATGGGTGTGTGTCACATAGTTGGCCTAGGACACAGATCACTGCAGTAGCTTGCATTGTCACCAACATACATGTATGGCCTAAGGTCTGGTAAGCTGCGGCACATGGCGGCAAAGGTAACAACTGTATTCATATGGGGCAGGCTTCACACATAGGAACTATTAAAGGTCATAGGTACATATCTGTATGTGGCAAACACATACCTGATGTGTGCATGGCAATTACTGTTATAATAATATGTCATACAATAATGAAAGCAAAACACACAACACATTCACAAACTGTGTGACAAACGCACACATGGCAGTTGTAGGATTCAAACCCCTACCTAACTAGGTTATGGCACTTGAGAGAGATGCATTAGCACAGCACACTATTCGCATTACTGGATGATTTCCCTTCTCCTGCTGTATTTATAGGGTGCTGACATCATCAGTGTTTCCAAAGAAGAATGTACATCGTTTAGTGTGTTATCCCAGTCTTCAAAATGGCCATTCCTTTCACAAAGAATTGCAGACATGCACACACCCCTGCCCCCCCCCCCCCACACACACACAGAGCATTTTCAGGATTCAAACCCCTACCTATGTTATGATACTTGAGACAGACACATTAGCACAGTGCGCAATTCGCATTACTGGATGATTTCCCTTCTCCTGCTGTATTTATAGGGTGTGGACATCATCAGTCTTTCCAAAGAAGAATGTACATCTTTAACTATCCCTCAGTATGGGGGATAACAATATCTGTGCATTCACAGAAACCTAGTTCAGGGTCACATATGCACACTGGCACTGCCAGGTTATGTTCTATACCATGCTTCATGACCACAGGACTTGTGACACAGAACACAAGTAGGGGGTGTATCCATATACATCACAGATACACACACCTCTGGGTTGGTCCCACTGCACTAAGCATGACAGGCCATACATATACACCTACCATTGTGCAAAACTGCCTTTTGGTTTGGTGTGTAGCTCAGACCACCCACCCATACCCAGTAACCACACTTGGCTTTCCTGGGAACAGTGTCGGATATGAAGGTCTTCACACACACCATTATAGTGGTTGACTTCAGGTACACAAATATTGACTGGGGATACTACTCAGGCCCTCAACATCACCCTACAGCCACTACAATTTGTGAATCCATGTGCTATGGCACAACCAGTCACCACACCCACTAGGGGGAATATATATTGGAGCTGATCATCACCAACATGGGGACTCTATGTTCCACACCAGAGGTAGAGCTATCATTGTTAAGATCAGACCATGATCAACTTTCCCTGGACATCCATATCCTATCCCCACACCCAGCCAAGGAAATCACTGTAAAGAATTTCTCAAAAGCAAACTTTGCACTTGTGAAGACTGGGGTGGAATACTTCAAAGGCCCCATGCTGGAGGTTAATACAGACCAATCTGCAGAATTCTTTACTAACACATTCTATGAGTAGCTGCAGATATGCATTGATCATGCTATCCCGCATAAAACCATGACTCCTCCAAAACAGGAGACCTGTCTGGTTGACCCTAGCCATACATAAGCTGTAGAACAGAAGGAGGAAGTTACTACATAACAGAGCAATATCCCACAGACCCAGATAGATCATAACCTCTCCTTTGCTAATCACATTGACAGAGAGTCATTGCTAAGAACTTTGTATAGCCCTCCTTCTCACATGGGTGTTTGCATGTAGATCATTTAAGGTAATTGTGGCCCTCTACTACTCACTCATCAGGACCATGTTTGACTACAATGCCCCTTTTGGGGTGTACCTTACCCAACACCTGCGGCAACTACAGTGAACACAACAGTACCTCCCCAAGAGAATCATGGGCTACACACAGATGTCCTATGCAGCTCAGCTAAAGGATCTCCAGCTCTACTCAGTTGCTTAACTCCTACTCAGAGGTAATCTATGCCTGACGTACACAGCCATTTCAAACCCAGAAGTAATAGACATGCTCCACCTCATAACTTCCAAGACCCTTACAGCTACACACTCCAGGGATGTAAACCTCAGCACAAACATAAATAGGACATGCTGCAGGGACAGATTCATTACTCACAGGCTCCCCTCACTCTGGAATTGAATCCTAACCCTCTTCCAGCAAAATACAGCCGCATGGATGGGAAATTGCAAATTCACCCCTGGGATCTCCACTGTGTCCCTGCTTGACAGAGGCACAGCAAAGTAGCCTTAAAGGGTGCCTTCTGTGACTTACTTTACAGAGGCACAGCAGGCTACTCTACTGGGGAGGCGGACGCCAAATACACTCTGCCTAGGCTTATGAATTCCCCAGAGCAGACAGCCTAGTATTGACCTCTGCACCTATGTTTATGTTTGGGATGCACAATATTTGTTGCTGCTACTGTTTACGGGTCTTTATTGCCATAGATTTCACAGTTTCTGTGAACAATGTGTGTATCTGCGTAACATGTTTGATCATGACAGGGTTCCAGTATATTAATATATGTATCTGTTGTCATTTAACTGTGTGCACAGGGTGGATTGCTGGATCGTGGGAGGTTCCTGGCTTAACACATACAACTGCCAGATATGTGTGACTGACTGCTATACTCAGACATGGCCTAAGTGTGTGAGCATGCCCAGTTCAGGCTTTCCATGGTTTGTTGCCTGACATGTGTCTCATTTATCCAAGTGTGTGAGCATGCCCACTGTGACCTTTCCATATGTTGTGATCTGAATTCCACTACATTTGTGGTTGTGTGTGAACATGACCAATATTGACATTAATACTGTGTGTGTTGGAAGTCATGTTGTGTTCTTACTGCCAGACTCCTTTGTGTCATAACTCAACAGGGATTATGCTGTGCTTGCAGGGTTTCCATGGGATAGTTTGCAAAGACTTGGCAACATTCTCTCATACTGGCTGAACACTGCAATACTGTCATGGTGTAGTGGTTCAGTACTTTCACTATGGTGCACAGTATCATGGGTTTGAGTCCCATCACTGCTGTAAATGCTCATACTGAGCAGACCAGACTAGTTAAGGGCCAGTTGGGCAACTATGAGCATGTTGCATTTTGTTCAGCTATGGCCTACTTAAACCAGGCTTGTCCGACATTGCTGTGTATTCACCAGCTTGGGTGGACATTGGCAAACATTACTCCACAGTGACCACAGTTGTACTACTTGGTGTGTGTGATTCTGTGTGTGTGATTCTGTTCATAGGTTCATACTAGGCTATCTGCCCTAGGGCATTTATAATCCTAGCCAGAGTGTGTTTGGCTTTCAACACACATTGTAAGTGGAGTTTGCCATTACATTTTTCATGGTTAGTATACTGTGCCTCTGGCTAACAGTGACATAGAAGTGATACCCAGGGTAAACCTACAATCTCCCATCCACTCATCAGGATTCCTCTTGAAGAGAGTCAACGAGGGACTCTGGTTAACCTGGAGTGGGAGTTCACTCAAGAGTGGGGGGGAGCCTCTGGGTTATGGATCTGTCACTCCAGCATGTCCTATTTATTTCAGTCCTGAGGTTCAGGTCTCTTGAGCGTGTAGCTTGATGGGATTCTGATTTTCCAAGGTGCAAGGTTCATTGATTTCAGGTTGGACATGGCTTTATACATCTGGCACAGATCGCCTCTGGGCAGGTAGTATGCCACTGAGTGGAGCTGCAGTTTCTTTAACCGGGCAGTGATTGGCATGTGTTTGAGCCCTTTGATCCTCCTGGTGAGGTACTTTTGTGGTCTTTCCAGCTGCTGCAGGTGTCTGAAAAGGTACATCCCACAATGGGCATTGTACTCGATTATGGGCCTGATGAGGGATGAGTTAAGAGGCACAATGACCTCCACTGATGTACATGTGATTACCTTCATGATTAGGTGGGCTATATGAAATGTTTCTCTGAACACTTCGTCCACATGGCTGTCGAATGTAAGATTGCTATCGACTTGGGTCCCCAGGTCCCTTATCACTTCTTCCATACTTAATGGGTTACCACATATGTAGTAATTTGTGGGCACTTAGTTTTTGACAAAGGGGAGGACTATACACTGTTTTGTGTTTAGCTTGAGGACATGGCTCTGGCACCAGTTGTCTGTTTCTATGAGGCCCTTTTGTAGGATGCTTGTGTCAGCTGGAGGGTCGATTATGGCACCCAGTTTGCAGTCATCTACAAACTTGTTCACCAACAGTCCTTCTGTGTTGGCCTGTACCTCTGAAAAATATATACCAAACAAGGGAGGTCCCAGGACTGAGCCTTGTGGGATGCCACTTGTAGCTGGTTTGTGGTCTGACATGGCTCCAGCATGTCAGACCATGTGGGTTCTGTCCTTGAGCCAGTTTGCAACCCATCTAGTGACATAGAGGTTTCTATTGAAGCTGGTGATCTTATCTATGATGACCAAGTGGGGTACTGTATGGAAGGCTTTTGCAAGGTCCAGGTAGGCTGTGTGGACCACCATACCCTCATCAATGGACTTGGTGACTGTTTCAAATGACTCAACCAGGTTTAAGAGGCAGGAACTGCCCTTAACAAAGCCAAAATGGGTAGGATCCAGTGTCTGTGTGTCCCCAATATGTTTATTTCTGAGGTCCATGATGGTCCTTTCCATAGCTTTGCAGACCAACCTAGTCAAGCTTCTGGGGCGATTGTTTGCAGTATCCATTGAGGCACCACCTTTGTGGGGAGGGTCCACTGTTGCTGTACACTGCATTTTGGGTACATATCGTGTGTTAAGGCTGACACTGAGCAGTGGTTTTATGTGCGTGTTCAATTCTTCTTGGAGTTCATGTTGGACACAGCCCAGGTCACTGTCTGGTCCCATTGATGCTGTGTGTTTTGCTTTGGAGAGGCTGGCTGTTACCTGAGCATCTGCAATGTCAGGGGGCCAGCACTCTGCTGGGATAGATATTTGCCCTTTTGGTGGGGGGGGGGAGTTTGCACTGTACCTGTCAGCTTGGATGTTGGCAATGTCTGTGGGTTTGTTGTATTGTTTGTCATTTTGGACTAATTCTGAACATATCTGGGGATTCCCACACAGGTTCCTACAATAAGTAAAGAATGCCTTGTGATTATCCTTAGTGTCCTGTACAATTTTTATCTCACAGATGGCCTTGGACAATTTTATGTGTGGACGTTGTTTTTCAATAATACTGGTCAGAGATGGCTTGCCTTTTTGTGATTTAGATCTATCATATAGTAGCTTCCTCCTTGTATTGTATGGTTTGTTTATGGCTGGGGTCCACCAAACAGGATGCCTGCCTTTGGAGGATTGGGTCTTGGTTTTATTTGGGATTGCAAGATCCATGCATTCCTGACGGTGTTCATAGAATGCATTTATAAAGGGTTATGAGGTCTGGGCCGTATTTTCCAAGGACACAGAGGCTGTGAAGGATTCCACCTCAGTTTTGAGGTGTCTGACATATGCTTTAGTGAACATTTTTCACTGTGGTTTTCTGGCCATGGGCTGGGGTGGAGATGTGAATATCCAGTGAGATTACTATCTGGTGTGATCATACCAGTGAGGGATACACGTCTGGTCTTGGGCATAGAGTCCCCATGTTGGTGATGATCAGGTCCAGTATGT
This sequence comes from Protopterus annectens, assembly GCF_019279795.1. Lineage (NCBI taxonomy): Eukaryota > Metazoa > Chordata > Ceratodontiformes > Protopteridae > Protopterus > Protopterus annectens. The sequence continues at coordinate 603,797,661 of NC_056734.1, read as the reverse complement.
TTTCCCCTCTTGTGGGAGTGGTAGCAAGTTGTTCCATAGCATTTTGGTTTATAAATTCTGGGAACCTTTGGCCTAGGGTGTTGGAGCTAGGGTAATGCTCCCAGTGTATGTTTGGGTAGTTGAATCCACCCAATATAATGGTGTTTGGGGAGATCTTCATATTTTCATGTGTTCTCCAGTTGGCCAAGCGTGGTTCCTGGGTTTAGGAGGGTGGTCTGTAGCAGGCTATGAACTGGAAGGCGGTTTTACCCACTGTTGGTTACACATGGGTAGTCTCTGATGCTTCATGCTGTGCCACCAACCTGGGGGTGTGGGTATCTTTGACAAATATTGATACTCACCCTCCTTTTGTAGTCTGTTCCATGTTTTGCAGCTGTAAAGAATGGTATGAGGTGTACCTGTGAATGCTAGGGTGCTCTTGGGGGCCTTGAACCTGGTTTCTGTTACTGCACAGATATCAACATTCTCCATGCTGAGGAGTGTTTGGAGTGCATGCATCTTGCAGTTTAGACTTCTGGCATTGAGTAGCATTACTTATACTTTCTTATCCCTTGTGATACCTATGGAGGTGGGTTTGTCTTTTGAGCCTTACCTAGAAAAGGCACTATGGGGGTGACAAGAGCCTTTGGCAATATCCAATAGGCCACAGGTGATAGGTGAAATCCATCCTTAGCAAAGCATCATGTCTTGTCGAGCATCTCATCCCAGGCTGACAGGCATGAATCCCCTTTCACTGACACCAGTACTTAAGCCAATTGTTGTAATTGATCATCTTGTCTTCATATTGTGGCCTCATGTTTGGTGAGGGCAGGATGCTACTGAAGGTCATCAAGTTTGCATATACGACATGGTGGTAAATGCTGTTTAGCACTACCTTACCTTGCTTAACACATGGCAATCATGCCTCAGGTGGTGCTGCAGGGCTGCCTATGTCGGATGCACATATTGCACTCCCTATACATGTTTGGAAACAGGTAGTGTCAAGTTAGGCATCCCTTTTACTATATGTGCGAGTCAGAGAGGTATCATTTCCAGGGTTCCTACTGAGCCAGTGTATGTGCTATGCGTTGCCTCTTTGCCAACGCCAAGGCATACCGGGCACGCCTCCTTCTGCCTACTGGGGCAGGCTCAGGTTGTTCCTCCTCCGAGTCACGCTCTGCCTGTGATGGCCTTGGCACTGGTGGGGGGGGGGGGGCTGTTTGGCCCAGGCCTATGCTGGTCCTGTTGCAGCTGTTTTCGCAGGATCATATTATGTAGCATAGCACATACCATGACAATCCTCTGCTCCAACTCGGCCATTTACTATAGCTCAAGAGCTCTTTACTGGATCGAGGCTACCCCTTATCCCAGAATGCCCAGCGCCAGCCACTCAGATCTCGTTTGAGATAGCTCACACTAGACATAATTATAGAAGACAATCCATTAATAAACCTGGATATACAGTTAATTGTCATGGCTTGGTTGAGAAGCAACTAATAAAAACAAATTAGCCAGTGAAACCATTGAGAAACTCCTCTCAAGCCTTGAGGAAGGGGGAAGGAGGGAGGGACGCAAGAACGAAGGTTAGATGAAGGACAACTAACATGGAATGTTATGGTAGGTACACAACTTCTTTATGTTAAGTTGTCCAATCTCGCCTTCATTCTTGTTGGATGGGACAGTGTCCCTAGCTCCTCAATCCTGGGTTGCTCATTAGAACAGACTCTTCAGAACCGTGGAACCAAAGGAAGCTCTGCCCCGGGAGACCACATCTACTTTATAATAAGAAATGAATGTATGAGGATCTGCCCAAGTAGCTGCTGCACAAATTGAATCTATGGGCAATCTAGATTGAAATACTACCAAAGTACCTACTGACCTGGTTGAATGACCTTTGGGTTTTGTTGGAAGATCTTTTTGTCGCAAGTGGTAGGTATGGACGATGGTGTCCGATAACCATTTTGACCATGTTACTTTAGAAACTGGAAGGCCTTGTTTGTTGTTAGCAAATGAAAGGAACAACTGATATGCTTTTCTCATTTCTTTAGTTCTACAGAGATAGAAATGCAGTTGTCTATGCACATCCAATTGGTGTAATTTGTATTCTGCCTTGCTGGAATGATTAAGGAAAAAATCATGGAGTTCAATGGATTGATTCAAATGGTGGTTCGAACAAACTTTAGGTAGAAAAGATGGATTAGTTCTCAGAGAAACCCTGTCTTTGTGAAAAACTAGATATAGAGGGCGAACACATAGTGCATGAAGTTCTGAAACATGTCTGGCAGAAGTAATAGCAACTAAGAAAAGGAGTTTTCCAAGAGAGAAACTTCAAGGAACATGATGCTGCTGGTTCAAAGGATGGCAGTATTAAGGAGGCAAGAACCAAATTGAGATCCCAAGGTGGAAGTGGCTCTTTCACTGGGGGTCTAAGTAGAGATGTACCTCTCATGAAGGCCTTACAGAGTTTGTGAGACATTATGCTGGAGTTAGAAACTCCGACATGAAAATTTGAAATGGCAGCTAGTTGTACTCTGATGGTAGCAGCAGCTGCACCAGATTGAAACAGTTCTGCTAGGAAATCCAAAATCTCGTGCACAGGAGCTATAAAAGGATCTAAATTCCTGGAATCTGCCCAGTAAGAGAATGTTTTCCATTTGTTAGCATAGACTTTCCTTTGCCTTATGGGAGGAAACAATAATCTCACGCACTGCTGGGGAAATATTGGGGAGCCTGGCTAGGATTGGAAGTGGAGTAACCAAGCTGTGAGCTTGAGAGATTGAAGGGACTGGTGTAGTCCGCCAGATTGATGAATCAAAAGGTCCGGTACTGGGTCCAGAATCCAAGGCTGAGCTAGAAGATGGGGGTGAAGGAATGGAAACCAAGTCTGTCGAGGCCAGTAGGGGGCAATGATGATCATTTTGCAACCCAACGATTTTGCTTTCTGAATGACTTCTGGAATTATAGGGAAGAGGGGAAATGCATAAAGGAGTCCCTGAGGCCAATCGTGGACTAGAGCATCCCTGGGTGTCTGCCTAGAGGAGGAACAAGGGAAAAGTAGCTGCTGCATTTGTTGTTGAGGGGAGAGGCAAAGAGATCGCAGCAAGGCTGGCCCCATTTGCAAAAAATAAGATCCACAATTTTCTGTTTCAGAGACCACTCGTGAGGCATGAGGATAGCCTTGCTGAGCCTGTCCGCTATTACGATGGATGTCCCAGGTAAATACATTGCTATCAGAAAAACATTGGGAGGATATCACCCATTGCCACAGTCTGAGGGCCTCTGGGCACAAGGGGTAAGATCTGGTTCCACCCTGTTTGTTGATGTACCAAACCACTGACATATTGTCCATCTGTATTGCAATAGTCCCAGCAGGGAGAGAGTCCTGAAGAGCTTGCAATGCTAGGAACACTGCTCTCATCTCCAGGACATTGATGTGCAAGTGGTACTTGTGAGCTTGCCAAGTGTCTTGGACTGTCTCTTCCCTAGATAATGCCCCTCACCCTATCTGGGAAGTGTCCGTGGTCACTGTGGCAACCAGATGAGGTACCAGGAAAGGTCTGCCATGAGAAACATGTGGGGAGACCATCCACCAGGAAAAGTGTCTTTTGCACGATTCCGTAATTAGCATCATGTGAGACATGGGTAATTCCTGGAAGGTCCATTGTGTGAAAAGAAGCCACTGAAGGATTCTCATGTGAAAGCGTGCTAAGAGGACTAGAAGAATGGCTGCTGTCATGGACCATAGAACTTGAAGAACATATTTGACTTGAATTCTTTTGCTCCTCAGGAGAAGTGACACTTGTTTTTGAATAATGGAAACTCTTTCCTGAGGCAATTTTACAATCATTTTTCTTGTGTTTAGCTCTGCTCCTATGTATGTAATAAATTGACAGGCCAACAAGGCAGATTTTTCGAAGTTTATTGTGATGCCTAGTTGCGCACAGGATGTGACGGTATAATCTCATGCTTCTATAAGTTGTCGCCTGGTGGTAGCAGTGAGGAGCCAGTCGTCCAGATAAGGAAACACCTGGAATCCTTGACATCTCAGGTGAGCTGTGTCTACTGCCATGTATTTGGTGAACACCCTGGGGGCTGTGGTGAGACCAAAGGGCAGAGCTCTGAATTGGTAATGACTGGCCCCTAGTCAGAAGCATAGAAATCTCCTGGACTGTCTGTCCATTTTTATATGATAGTACGCGTCCTGAAGATCTATGGAGCACATCCAATTGTCCTGAACCAGAAAGGGGAGAATGGACTGCAGTGTTACCATCTGTAACTTTTCGTTTTGTACAGACTTGTTTAACCTGCTGGTCTCCAGTCCCCTGTCTTTTTGGGCACTAAAAAGAATGGAGTAAGTTCCGGATCCTACTTGGTCTGTGGGGACTTCTTGGATGGCTCTTTTTTCTAGCAGTCTTGAAACTTCTGCAACTGCCTGATCCCTTAGATTGGGTGGAACATCTAGGATGGATATTTTTAAACAAAAGGGGGTTGATGAAAGGGAATCTTGTAACCTCCGGATATAATGGCTAGTACCCATTTGTCTTTTGTAATATTTTTCCATGAGGTTGGGTACAATGAAAGCCTTCTCCCGACTGCCTCCAGAGTTGAGCATTCGGGCATCCCTTCAGGGATGTTGACAGGGTTTGGAAGAGAAAGTATCTCTGTCACCCTGATTTTGCAGACCCCCTCTGCCACAAGGGTGGCATCTGCCATTATTATTTCCCCCTCTACCCCTGGGGGAAAATTCACCATGTGCATTAGGCAAGGGTCCCTGGGATTTTCAAAACCACATCTTTCCAACCCCTCTGATCTTTTGGGTATGGTCTGGTAGAAAAACAGACTCCAACATCACAGAGTGTCTTGCCTTCTTGCTGGCACCTGGTAAGCATGTCTTTCACCTGAGGCCCAAAGAGAGAAGAGCCATCAAAGGGGGTATTGGTGAAGGACACTCTGAAAGGTTCTGCAAACTGACACAGCCGCAGCCAAGAATGTCTCCTAAGAGCTACTCCTGTTCCCGCAGCTCTACTTGCTCCATCGGCTGTGTATGAAATAAGCCTCATGGAGGAGTTGACTATTGAATTAAAAGTCGCAAGCTGGGTAGCTACCTTGGCTGATGCTCCCTCAGCTGTAGGATCTTGTACGGTTATCTCCACGCTCTTTTAGGAGACCCCTCTGAAGTCTAGTAAAATGGGAAAGATAATTCAGGGACCTAAGGGAGAAGGTCGCTGATGAAAACATTCGCTTCCCATATCTTTCCATCATATGAGAGTCTTTATTCGGTGGATGGACAGATGAGGAGGTTTCAGCTAACTCTCTCTTTGTGGCTGCTGCTACCACCATGGCATCAACTGGGACACCTTTAGTTAAAAATTGTTTGTCTTGGGAAGCTGTGATGAATTTATTGGGTCTCCTTGGGACAGGTTCCATGGAATCTGGAGCTGACCAAGCCTTTCGAGACACTACAGACATGAGTGGATCAAAAGGCGGAGACACCCAGGAGGTGGAAGGTTGGGAACCAAATGCATCCAGATATACAGACTCATCCTCAGAGGGGGCTAGGGAAGTCCAGCTATGCCTCTGCCTGAGAATCTCAAGGATGTCCAAAAAAGAAACATCTTCAGAGGGGGACCTTGGGGACCCCTCCGATTCATCCAAGTCTGTATCTGAGGTGACAGACTCAGTGGAGTCTAGGTGCTTCCTCTTTCACTTTTTCTTCTGGGGAGCCTTCAGAAGAAGAGGGTTCACCCAATGGGGTGCTCTGGGGCATAGGTTCCCTATGCTTTGGGGCTGGAGGAGGAGCAGAGGTTGTCACTGGCACTGAGGGGGGACAGAGCCAATGGAACCGATAGTGGAGCCAACAGTGGGGACAGCACTCTCTGCATGACCTTGAAGGCATCACGGTCTCGACACAAGGAGGGCTCCAGCTCTGAAGAGACAGGAATACCATCCTGCGCCGAGGGCAACAGCTCCAAGGCCGATGTGGGAGCCGAGCTCAACTGAGCCAATGCTCTGAGAGGGAGAGTGGGGTCGGACAAGGGTCCGATGCCACTTCCCCCCACGGAGACAACGAGAGAGCTTCGGTACCCAGATACCTCGATGGGAGGAAGAACTGAGGTAATTGGAGCCAATGTCGGAGCCAATGAGGTCATCTGAGACAAAGGAACCGCTATCAGAGTGTCCATGGACTCTAGCTCAGAACAAAGTATAGTCGGAGGAGGAACTGAAATCGAAGCAGATGGAGCCAAAGCCTGTTGAGGTGGGCTCGAAAGCATTTTAGCAAGGGCCTGTGACTTAAGCAACCTACTGCCTACTCTCTTCACATCCTGATCTGATAACCTCGAGGATCGAGAGGAGTGGGAAAATGAGTGATGACTGGACTTGTTTTGGAGTAATGGTGATTGTGGCACCGAGGGAAATGGCTCCAAAGAAAGAGACCTAGTTCTTTTGTGGCTCCAAAATGGCTCCGAAGTAACAGTTGGAGCCGACGGAGGGGTAATCTTGTCAGTGCCAGCCGGCACCGACATATTTGGTTTGTCAAGCTCACAAGTCGGTTCCGAACATGGAGCCCACGGCTTGACTGGTTTCAAAGGTTTCGCTGGCTGAGATGCTTTAGCCGAAGAATCCTGTTTTAATAATCCACAGTGGATAAGCTTGATTTTCCGCTCCTGCAGGACCATTGGACTAAAGGTATGACAAATAGTACAAGAGTCCTGCAGGTGCAGAGCCCCCAAGCAATAAACACAACTAGTGTGCCCATCTGTCACAGACATCTTCTGACAGCATGAGTCACACTTTTTGAACCCTGAGGTTTTAACTTCCTTAGACATACTAAGAAAAAAAGAAGGAAGTTCCACACAGACACACTACAATAATAAAAATTATATTGATAAAAATACTTAAAAGAAGAGCCTCTAACTTAAACAGCTGTCCTTAAGGGGGTGGACTCTCTAACTTAAACGAGTTCAGGTAAACAAATAGAAGGCCTAGCGACTAAGGGCTGACGGCCAACACAGCACAAAAAACACAGCAAAGGATGAAATAAGGGGTTTAGGACTAAATAACTTACAAACTACTATAAAACAGTGAAGAAAATACTACTTTTCAAGTACATTATTGAATTTTAAGAAGAGAAAAAAGTTATACTAAGCCTGAGCCAGTATTGACACAACCTCGCAGCTGAAGCGGCAAACGAGATCTGGGTAGCTGGCACTGGGCATTCTGGGATAAGGGGTAGCCTTGAGCCAGTAAAGAGCTCTCGAGCTATAGTAACTGGCTGAGTCCGAGCCGAGGATGGGCTCCAAACCCATCCAGCAAGAACGAAGGCAAGATTGGACAACTTAACAGCAATTGAATAAGAATAAAAAAAACGAGTCCAGAGTACAGTCAAGTGCAGCAAAAAATGTACAAAGGTAGAAGTATAAACTGCACGTAGACTTACAGAGCAGAAGCTTTAATAAAACAACAAAAAAGCAAACCTTTGCTTTTCTGTTGTTTTATTAAAGCTTCTGCTCTGTAAGTCTACGTGCAGTTTATACTTCTAACTTAACAGCAATTGTTTCATTCTGGACTGGAGGGATCTACTTTCCCTCCTAGCAGCTTGTCCTGCTCCAATCCCTGGTGAGATGTAGTACTCATCCCTCTATCCTGACCTGCGCCACCCACCCACCTCCTTTTAGAGGTCATTCTTTGCTTGCAGTAGAAGGACCATGCTGATCTGGATGGTGCTTGCTATACCTAGACATAGTAGAGTAAAAAAGTTGAACTAAATTAATAATTTTCAGCTTTTCCTCAAGTTTTTAAAATATCTTCTTGGAAGGAGGACCAAAAAGCACATCTTTTTCCAAAAGGGCTTTCAACAAGTGCCCCAATTACATCCCTGGCAAATGCAGGATTCTCAATCATGCATACTTATGTACTATTGTGCCTACAACTGCTTCCCTACTGCTGACATCAAGAGTCTCATACCCTCAATTTCCTGCACAGTTACAAATCTTAAAAGCGGTATGCATATGTGTATATAATCTATTAGGACTTTATGAGGTCTTCCTATTGAAATGTCAGCACTCAAAATGCCAAATGCTGACATGCTGAAAAAGAAGAATAAAACATAGGAGCAGAGGGAATCTCAAAGATCACTCTACTTCTTAATAATTCCTTTTTGTGGTGGAGGGGAATGCAACCCCCCCCCCCAAAAAAAAACACCTCCCCCAATCCCAAATGTATATATACCAACTCCAAAATTGCCATACCTTGGAGAAAAGAGGATATTCTGAGAAATGGCATCTCGGACTTAGTATATGTATGTCCATTCTTTTTGTCTATTTAGTCTCTGCATTTCAAACAATTACCTTTTATTAGTGTTGTCAATAGGCATATCCTCTTTTTATTTGATGATGTCTCCTGAAATGAAATAAAGATTAGACAAAGACACTTCTCCACCTGCATGTTAAAAAAGAGGAATTTAAGGAATGTGCAATGAAAATTATTCAAAAGTTATTAGAGAGGATAAAAAGTACTCCAGAAATTATAGCTAATGAGTGGGATAAAACGCAAGTGGGGTTTAAAACCAGGGTATAAGTAAATGAAAAAGCGACATGGTTAAGAAATGAAAGGAATTATTTAAAGGGGTTGACAAAAATTAAAATATTACAGAATAAGGGGAATCTCACCGAACAAGAAGAGGCACAACAGCAGAGTGCTAAACAGAAAATAAGGGAGTACCAAGATAATACGCATGAGTTTAAAAAGATTTCTACTAAGGAACTCTTTTTGATAATAACTCTAGAGTAAAAAACTTTTTGCATGACAGGCAACATAAATTAGAAATGGTTGTTGCCAAACTTAGAGAGCCTATAACAAGAAAAGTAACCAGAGATCCTGTAGAGATACTACAGATATTACGGCAAATGTTATGAAAATCTGTATAAAGCAGAGAAATGGGGAAATCAAGAAAAAGGTCAAATGGAAACATTTCCGGAAGACTTAAATATGCCAATGTTAGAGTCAGATGAGGCTTGGCAATTAACAGTTAAAGAAGGAGGAGATGAGATAAAAATGGTGATGTATAACCAATCAGCAGGAAGGTCTCAAGGAATGGATGGTATTCTGAAGGAGGTTTGGAGCCTAGGAGAAAGGGGGGGGGGTGAAGACTTTGAGGGTTTTGCTTGATGGTATTTTGAAAGGAGGGGAGGCACCTGCAACCTGGGGAGGGCTGTGATACTTGTGGATAGTGGATACTGATCAGATACAGCTTCATATAAGCCCATTTCAATTTTAAACTGTGATACAAAGTGTTTATGTGCATGGTGGCTGGGGGGATGGGGTGACAAGTGTGTTGCCAAGGTTGATGGATATGGATCAGTGGGATGTTATGGGAGGACAAATATTTGACTACACTGATGGAGCTGTGATGGTTCAGAGGGAAGCCGAATGTGGGAAGGTGCAGCTGTTACTGGCAGGTCGTGATGTGGATGAACCATTTGATAGAGTAGGCTGGGATTTTGTGAGTGGGGCAATACAGGCATTTGCATTCCCTGATGAGATACCCCACCACTGGACCAGTAATCAAGGAGCCTCAATCCTCACCACTAGCACCAGTTGGGGACATCCATTGGGAGGATGACAGGTACACACATGGTATTTCCAGAAGTAGCTCTCTGCATCAAGTGCAATTTCCCTTAAGACCACACAGAGACCAGAGTCAGTCTGGGGCTGGTTTCTCCCTCTTTCTCCAGATTCCCAAGAGACTTCCCACTGGCACAGCTATACAGTTAAGATCTCAGCTAAGTGGCCAAGCCCTGACCTTCAGCACCCTCTCTGTCCAACCAGTGCTTCGTGTCCCTGCCCAGGTAGCTGACACACACACACATACACACACACACACACACACACACACACACACACACACACACACACACACACACACACACACACACACACACACACACACTCTCTCTCTCTTTGAGGTTTCATTTGTACACACACACACACACACAGACACACACATACCTGGGAAAGGTTGGTACAGGTTTACTAGCTATGCCCCCTTTTGTCCAGACTATAACGTGATTATAACTGCCACCATCCAGTTCTTTATCAGCTACTTTAAGGCCCTTAACAAAGAGTGTCCAATCTTACTGTGTAATGTTTCTATCAATGCAAATAGTAGTTTGACCAAAGAGCAAAACTATTAGGAGTGGCCTACCCAGTGTAACCAAATAAATATGGAAGTACTCTCAGAGCTTAAATATGTCTAGACCAGTGATGGCAAAGGTATGACACACGTGTCAAAGGTGAGACATGCCACAACATTTTGGGTGACATATCAGCGATCACAAACACCTGAGTTACCAAAGACACTGCTTTTGCATTCATTGCTCATGTGAAGTGCAGTGAATTATTTTGTGCCAGGAGCTTTTGATATGCCAAACCCAAAAGGTTTGCCATTACTAGTCTAGACAAACCAGCCACAACGAAAGGTTTAAATATATTAAATAATAAATATTAAAAGAACAAGAAAATACTCAGTATATATTTACAGTGACAGCAGAGTTCAAAAATCACAGGAAATATTTAAAACAACATTGCAGGGCAGTCTCAAACAAATAAAGAAAATATCTAAGCAAATTTTTGCTATATTCCCAACTATATCTAACAGAATTACTATAACTTAGTACACTTACCTAATTAGAGCAACAAGGTAGATGTGGCAAATAGATCCTCTAGCTGATATTTTATGGTCAAATACAAAATACAGAATGCCCAGTCTCACTCATAGAGACTTTTTAAATTAATATATCAAATATTACTGCTGGGACAGCTTGCAGAAATACATAATTTCTTATCTTCTGACTATCCCAGGTAAACCCCCCCACTGCTAAAAGCTAGCAATATTTAGTATCTACCTGTGAAAATATATACACAAGGGCTTTTCCTCAGATCTTGGTACTTGCTGAAAGTCATAAAACAATAAAAAACTTCCAAGACAATGCAGAAAGTTCCCTAGTTCTAGACATTGTTGTAGCTGTTACTGCACTGAAACTGAAAGATAACATCTTTTATGGCCTGGTCATAAAGTAATTTAATTTCAGCTATTTTTTCTGAAGTTAAGCTTCTGTGTCCCAGTTTCAATTGTTAAAATATATACATTTACACAGTTACAATAATATATGTACATTTCTGTTCTTTTCCAGGAGGGTACACGGTGGTTAAATTTTTAAGCTCAGTACTTTACAAACCCTTTTCAATACACACTTCTGTACAGGCAGTTTGATATACACATAACACACAGTTCTAATACAGATGTAACACAATTATCTTACACAAATCATTTTGATATTCAACAATGATATATAATTATTTACAAAATTCCAGATAGCTGTACTGACAATAGCTCCCTTTGTCACACTTCTATATAAATCATGTTGATATTCACAAATGACATATAATTACTTACAAAATTCCAGACAGGCTGGTAGTATCTCCTTTTCTTGCACTTATATAGAAATCATGTTAATATTCATAAATGACATATAATTATTTTCAGAATTCCAGCTAGCTGTGCTGGCAGTATCTCCTTTGTCACATTTCTTCCTGCCTCAAAGACTCGAGCTAGTTTTTTAAGTGACCCTTGAGAAATGTCACTTGAGAGGGATGAGCTTATCTGGAATACCTCACCCCAATCCCTGTTTTGAGATTCCAGCTGCCTTGGCATTGCTAAACCCAGTACAGTGCTGCACTGTCGTATCATATGCTTGCAACCCTGTGCTCCACCACAGCAGTTTGGTATTTTGCTGGCTGGCTCCCTGTAGTCATAGATTCCCCCTCAGACTCATCCTACCTCCTACTGCAAATACTTAGCACCAGGGCCTCCCTATCATGGTAAGGTTTCATCATATTCACATGGTACAATTTGTGCCCCTGCCTCCTGCCTAGCAGTTTTACCACGTAGTTGACATCAATGGCCTTCTTTACCACTTTGAAGAGTCCCTCCCAAGCTGCCTGCAGCTTGTTGTGTCTGCCAGGAATGAGAACCATAACCTTCTGCCCCACAACATACTCTCTAGCTCAAGCATTCCTGTCATACGACACCTTTTTCTGCTCTTATGATTCTGACAGGTTCTCCTGGACCAAGCCCATGAGTTCACTGAACCTTGTCCTGAGGTTTAGGACATATGCCACAACAGACTCCTTGTGGGATTCACACTTGCCTCCCACTCATCACAAATCAGATCTAGAGATCTCATCACCCTATGCCTATACAGCAACTCAAAGGGTAAAAAAATTGCAGATTCCTGGGGAACCTCCCTGTAAGCAAACAACAGATGGGGCAATTATTTTTGTCCCACTCCCTCTTAAACTGGTCTGCAAATGCCTGTAGCATGGTCTTTATTGTAGAGTTTAACCTCTCAACAAGACCATTAGTCTGGGGATGGTAGGGTGTGGTCTTTAGGTGCTTCACCCCACAGCACTCCCACAGACAAGCCAGCAGGTCTGACATGAAATTGCCACCTCTGTCAGTCAGTATTTCTTTTGGGAAACCTACCCTGCTGAAAATCTCTAACAAAGCATTTGCCACCTTGTTTGCCACAATGGAGGATAGGGCCACTTCAGGGTATCTGGCAGCATAATCTACTCCCACGAGGATATACTTTTTTCCTGTGGAACTTGGGGTACTCAAAGCCCCCACAATATCCACAGCTACCCTTTGAATCGGCTCCTCAATCACAAGCAAAGGCATCAAAAGAGCATTGACCTTGTCTCCTGCCTTGCCTTCTTTTTGACACTGCTCACAGGTCCTGCAGTACCCTGTTATATCCCTGGCAATCCAAGGCCAATAAAAGTTCTGCATAATAGATCTCTTTGTATGCTTAATGCCCATATGACCTGCAGAGGAAATGTCATGGGCTATGGTTAGAAGTGCCAGATGGTAGGTTCTGGGCACTACCAACTGCTGTATTCTCTCACTCTCTAGCCTTCACTCAGGGATCCACTCTCTATACAGTAAACCTTTGTGTCAGTATACAGATTCCCATTTTCCTTGACAATCATGTGCCTCACTGGCTACCTCCCTCAGGCCTTGTAATGTAGGGTCTGAGAACTGAGCCTGTCTCAACTCTATTTGTAACCCTTCCCATCTCCCCTTCCACAGGAAGTCTGGTATTCTCTGACAGCGGTGCCTCATTGTCAACCTGTGTACTACTACTCTCCTCTGCCCTTGCAGTCCCTCAAGCCAAGGGAACATCAGTACCTACCAGCAGCTGTGGCTCACCTTCAGTCTCACTGCTACATAGTAGTTCCTCTCTGAAGTATCCACTACACCAGTCCTGGCTTCAAGTCTGCGGTGTGTCTGGTTCCCCCCAGGCTACCAAACCCACATGCTTTTCTTCAAGCCTGACTGTGTGTAACTGCATGCACAAAAGGTACTGCATTATGAAAACCATTCCCTATCAGGACATCTGCATGTGTATCATCAAACATACTTACTTGCTTGCTTCCTTTTCCACCCTCCCAGTCAAGGTGAACCCTAGCCAAAGGTATTTGGAATGGGGTCCCTCCTAAAACTCTGAGTGCAGTAGACTGTCCAAGGAAGTAGTGCTCCTCTTTAACAATTGCAAGCTTCAAATTATTTATGTCAGAGGCTGTCTCTCTCTTAGCAGTGGCCTGTTTCCCATTTACTAATATTGGATATAACCTCTTGTGGTAGTTTGGTGTCCTTGTTGTCTCCAGACAGCTTACCGCTAGTATTCTGTCATTCCCATTTACTGTCCCCATCATCTTTTTTCCCCACATTGCCTCCATGGACATTTACATGATACATGGCCCCATAGGTTGCCTTTAAAACATTTAAGCCTTGATCCTGGCCACGTACCTGAAATAGTGGCTTCCCCTGTTACTGGTAGACTCTGTTGGGGTGGTTTAGGCTGCTCACCATGGGTTCCCTTAGACCAATGTGCAGCACAGGGTATTCCTTTCCTGTGCAGTGATGTCCTGCTTGCTAGGTATAGGTCTTCCTTTTTCCCCAACTCATCTGCTGTGTTACATTCTCTATCCGCTAACCAAATTCTCATGTCTTCAGGCAAAATGCTAAGGGCTTGTTCCCTCACCAAAACGTCTGGCAGCCCTCCAAAAGTGGTGACTTGACACCCACTCACCCATCTATGAAAATAAGTGCTTAACTCAGCAATATATTCACACAGACTTTCACCTGCCTTGCGCCTATGCTCACAAAACTTTTTTTTATAAGCTTCAGGTGTTAACTTAAAGAACTCTAATAAACAACTGTTAACAGTATTGCAATTTAATAAATCAGTATCAGACAATTTAGAAATAGCAGTTACAGCTTTACCATGGAGTGATGGGGTCAAGAACCGTACCCAGAACCCTTGGTCAACATTGGACTGTTTACATACCCTTTCAAACATATGAATAAAACTATCAAAATTATCACCCTCAGAAAAATGTGGAAGAAAGTTACTGACCTTTGTTGGTTTTGGGGTTCAGTTACTCCATTCCCCATTACCCCCATGACTCTGGTGAAGAGTCAGCATCTCCCTTTCATGTTGCATTTGCCTCTCCTTGTCCTCAGCTTCCAGTCGTCTCAGTTTCTCATTTTCCTCAGCCTCCAGATGTCTCTCTCTGCTGATTCTACTTCCAAATCTTTGACCTCCAGTTCAAGTCTCTTTAACTCCAGATGGATTTTTAAGTCCTTGTGGAAAGGATGAGCTATCCATTTTCTGAGAACTGTACATCCCCAAGGCTAGTCTGGTTGTCCTCCTGGCTGCTGGTCTGTGATGCAGCTGTGACTAAGGCTGTAATAATTTCTGCTTTTGTCAGGTTGGCGTGCCCCAGTCCTTTGGTTTGACACATCTCAGCCAACTGGCTCCTTGTCAGCTTGCCATACTCTTCTGCTGACATCCTTGCCTGCTCTCCCTGACTAAATAAGCTAACAAACAAAAAATAAATAAATAAAAAAATAAAACTGTTGTGATATGAAACTCTGAATGTTCACTGTGTGGCTGATTGGTAGTACAAACACCTTCTTTAGTGACCACTATTTACAGGCTACAGGAATTCAATATCCACACCACTGAATCCCAATATGTGGATATCCCACCACTGCCACCAATATATGTGACACTCCACCACTGGACCAGTAATCAAGGAGCCTCAATGCTCACCACTAGCACCAGTGGAGGACATACATTGGGTGGATGACAGGTACAGATACATTATTTCCAGATGCAGCTCTCTGCCTTAAGTGCAATTTCCCTTAAGAGCACATGGAGACCACAGTCAGCCTTCCTCTTTCTCCAGATCCCCAATAAGACTCCACACTGACACAGCTATAAAGTTGAGATCTCAGCTGAGTGGCCAAGTCAAGACCTCCAGCACCCTCTCTGGCAACCAGCATTTCATGTCACTGCCCAAGAAGCTGACACTCACACTCTTTGAGGGTTGACTTGTGCACACACACACACACACACACACACACACACACACACACACACACACACACACACACACCTGGGAAAGGCTGGCACAGGTTTACTAGCTATGCCCCCTTTTGCCCAGACTACAACACACTTATAACTGCCACCAGCCAGCTCTTTATCAGCTACTTTAAGATCCTTAACAAAGGGTGTCCAATCTTACTATGTAATGCTACTATCAATACAAATGGCAGTTTGACCAAGAGCAAGGCTATTAGGAGTGGCCTACACAGTATCACCAAATAAATATGCAAGTACTCTCAGAGCTTAACTATTTCTAGACAAACAGCCACAATTAAAGGTTTAAATATATGTAATAATAAACATTAAAAAAACAAGACAATATCCAGTATATATTTACAGTCACAGCAGATTTAAAAATCTCAGGAAAATTTAAAACAACATTGCAGGACACTCTCAAATAAATAAAGGAAATATTTATGCTATGCTTTGCTATATTCCTGACTATATCTAACAGAATTACTACACCCTGGTACACTTAATTAGATCAGCAAGGCAAATGTGGTGAAAAGATCTTCTAGCTGACGTTGTCAGGTCAAGGACAGAATACAGAATGCTCAGCCTCCCTCTCAGAGACTTCTTAAATTAATACATCAACTATTACTGCTGGGATAGCTTGCAGAATGACATTTGTTTCTTGTCATATGCCTCTATCCCAGGTAAACCCCCACTGCTGAAAGCTAACAGTATTTAGCATCTACCTGTAAAAATACACACGCAAGGGATTTTTCTCAGATTTTGGTACTTGCTGGAAATCATAAGACAATAAAACCCTTCCAAGACAATACAGAAAGTTCCCTAGTTCTAGGCATTGTGTCTGTTACTGCACTGAAATTTAAATAAGACATCTTTTTGTGGCCTGGCCATAAAGTAATTTACTTTCAGCTATTTTTCTGAAGTTAACCTCCTGTGTCCCAGTTTTCATTGTTAAAATATATACATTTAAACAGTTACAATAGTGTAGGCACATTTCTGTTCTTTTCCAGTCGGGTACACTGTGGTTGCATTTTTAAGCTCAGTACTATAAAAACTTTTCAATCCACATTTCTGTACCAGCATTTTGATATACACATAACATACAGCTGTAATACAGTTGAAACAGAAGCATCTTACACAAATCATTTTGATATGCACCAGTGACATATAATTATTTACAAAATTCCAGATAGCTGTGCTGATAGTATCTTCCTTTGTCACACTTCCATATAAATCATGTTGATAATTACAAACAACATACAATTATTTACAAAATTCCAGATACCCGGCTTGGTAGCATCTCCTTTTGTTACACTTCTGTAAAAATTATGGTAATATTCACAAATGACATATAATTATTTACAGAATTCCAGCTGGTTGTGTTATAGTGAGGTCAACCAGGCGGATATGTGAGGGATCAGAGGTAAAAATCAAATCTGGGAAGTTTTCTCTCTGATAAGTTGTGTCTGAAAAGAGGAACCAAGCAAGGGTGTCCTCTTTCCCATTTGTTATTTGTGTTATATTCAGTTCCCAGGGTTTGTTGTTGTCCCCCCCTTTTTTGCAAAGAGGATTAATATGTTCATAGCTAATTACTAGGCTAGCTTTCTTAACAGGCCATTCTAAGCCTTACTAATTTCCTTTCCAAAGATTAGAATCAAACAATGTACCTTCTGACTGTGACTCAAACATCTTAACCATTACACCAAGTCCGCAAAGAGAAAGGGATACATGAATCCTAAGAGAAAGACCTGCATTGTTGAGTGTTTAGTTGAATCTAGAACAGAAACTGCTGTTAAAAAAGGGATGATTAGTAGGGTATATAAAATGTTATACAATAACTATAGGAATTAATCAGATTAGGTCAAAAATGATTGGGAAGATAGATTCAATAAGCAATTCAAAAATAAACAATAGGAGAATACATGCAGTCTCCCAAATATGCAACAAAGTATAGAAGGTATAGGATTTTTGCTTGCAAGTTTTTGCACAGGTACTTTTATACCATAAGCAGAATTTTTCCTTTGGTAGATGACAAAGTGTAAGAGTCAGCAGACTGTAATAATTCCATACAGAGTACACTGTCAGGAACACTGTGTGAGCAAATACTGTGTAACTAAGGAATTCTTTTTTTTTTTTTTTTTGTGCTGGGATACAGGATCTGAATTGTTTAGACATAGTACGGCCTGCTTAAATTTCATTCTGGTGGCTGTCAAAAACGCAATTATTACAAAATGGAAATCAAAGTGTAAAACAACCATACTTGGTTAGAAAAGTATAAGAGCAAATTACACAGAAAAAATTGAAATTATGGGAATACATACAGAAAAAATGTTCTGGAGAAAGAATGTTGTTATGAGAAGGCAGAACTTCAGCAATTTATGTAATGTTGGATTGGATTATATGGTGTAGAAGAATATATGTGATCTATAATGTTTGTATATATAAACTTGTTAATATGATTTGTTTACTTTAAAATAATACTAGTTTCTTGCTAAAAAAAACATATATTGTAGTGCTTACGTGGAATTAGTCTTCTGCAGGCATATTTGCTGGCGATCTTTTCCAGGTGTGTCATGAACCTCTCTAAAAACTTCTCTGTGAAATAACTCGAATTTTGAACTTAACCATCACAAAAACGGCAATCCAAAGTACACAATTAAAAAAGAGTGTTTTAAACTGGTACTTGAGATTTTCTGGAAGACACCAAGAAGGAACCAAAGGACAGACAGACTGAAGGCCAACTGCTTATTGTGCCAAAAAAAGACCTCATGATGATGCAGGCTGATCTCCCTTTTACATGAACACTGCACCAAAGTCCAGGCATGGGGAGGGGAGGTCAGCTCTATTCTTGGAGTGTATGAAAGGTGTAGGCATTAATCTGCAAGGGCAGATACCTACCTGTGGCTAGCTCAAATGAATAAAGAATGATGATACAGCAGACACGTTTAGAACAGACACTTAGCACCAAAAATAGAAACATACACAGGCACGAGGAACAGGAGAATGCTACGCTTGCAGAGGTGTACATTCTGAAAAGTGGCTACTATTTGTGAAAATTCTGGTTTCTCACATTCATGAATCATTGACTTAGATGTATACAAATTTCAGCACTTTCTTCTACGTAGCCTATTAGCTTCTCCAAGAATTATTTATCCCCAAAACCATTCAGGAGTTTACCTCAGCTGCTCTAAAAACAAATTCAGCTAACAGGATGCTGCCTTTGCCAAGACTTTTGAATTTTTAACATGGACTCCAACCTGCAGATCTGGTAGCCTTCTGTTGCTCCTATAATAATAGCATTTTTGTGCCTGATGAGTCCATTCCAGAACTTCCCTCATTTAACAGTTGAAATAGCTAATATCTTTTTTTATAGCTAATATCCTTTAACCTTTTACTCATCAACAGTTGAGCTGGCAAGACTGAGGCCCTGCAATGGAATATTTACATCTTCCAGATCTGCAAGATGACAATCCTTAAAGCTTTTATTATAACTCCTCCTCATTTGAGTCTTCACTATTTGGGCAGTTCTCTACACTTGTGCAGTGGCTCAAGGGCAGTGTGGACTGGACATTTTATGTTTAAATTCTCCTTGGTGCACACATTTTCTAAATTCCTGACATAGGTATTGCATACATGAATAGAATTACAGTGCTTTCATTTGAGAATCTTCCAGGACTGCTCTAGACACCTGTGGCATGTTATTTAATTTTTGATTGCCTGCTTTCTGCTGGTTTTACTCAATCTGGCATTGTCTGAAATCATAGACTTTTATTTTCAGGTTTCACGTGGTCTAACAGCACTTTCAAGTCAAAAATCTAATTTTCTCATCAGTTATGAATATGTGACATGGTCAGCAAATCCAGCCATCTCACTTCACTACTTGTGCGTAGTGTACACAAAGTAATAGCGCTGGGTCTTGCTAGAAATTGATTTGAAACATCACGTGATATCCCTTGGGTTCTTTTCTGCACCACTGCTGACTACATTGCAGGCAATGAAAAAAATATTTCTAGATGCATCCCAAACCATTTACTTGCTTGGCTGGTAAAGCCTGAATAAAAAGAAGGCCATGTGACATATTGCCAACACTTGGCATTATACGCACACATATATGTAAACATTTATATGAAATTTGTGTGTGTGTGTGTGTGTGTGTGTGTGTGTGTGTGTGTGTGTGTGTGTGTGTGTGTGTGTGTGTATATATATATATATATATATATATATATATATATATATACATACATGATATATATAATTAGTAACAAAAAAATGAGCGACAAAACAAATGTGAGGATAACAAAATGAAAGAATGACAAAACATTTACATCTCTCCCACAACCAGTAAACCTCAGCTACAAAACCCTAGTGAAGAATCACCTGAATAGATGCACTGTTATGGAAAGGGGTTTAGTAACCTAATATGTAGAATTAGGGTGAGGGTGAGCACAGATTAGTAGGGAGGTCAGGGGGCTCCACCAAAAGCATTTCGAAGTAACGTATACCACCACAGTCTACACAGCATTACAAATGAACAAACTGAAAACGGGAGTTGTACAATACTCGTGTGTGTGAAAGTGCACAACTAGCCAAAGTGCTCCTTCACTGAATGAAGTAGTCGCAAGTGAATCTTCCCATTACTCTGAGCTGCAGTGATATCAGAGTTTAACAGGCATGCAAATGGGCCCCTTAGAGACAACATAAGTCTGTGACTAGTGCAAATGTTATTTCAAAACCTTTTTCATTGAAAACTGCCAAATGGTTTGATACCTTTTTGTTTACGATTTCTCTGTTCTTTTGATGTAGTGCAAATGCCATTCAGAATTTTTTTTCAGTGAAATAATTATTGACTTATGTTCGACACTTTTTGTTGGGATAAAAGAATATAAGCTTTTGATGCTCTTCTGGTGTCTAGGCAACAGGATCTTAGTATATGACTAATTTGGTGAAATCATGAACTTCGAATAAAACATACTGCATGACCAAGTGACTAAATGTTAATGCACAATTGAATGGAAGAGAAACATATTGTTTTGCCTACTTCATACACTGTTCAGTGCTACTGTAAATACCATAAATGCAAGCAGCAACCGAAACATCTGATTCAGGTCTCCTAGCTTAGCTGTAGAAGCTATAGCCAGGAAATCCTGAAAAACAAACTTGTACAAAAATAAATATACTGTGTAAACACATAAATAATGGAAATGTTCATCTACTTTCTTGTTGTTTCCCTTCATTTATATTTAATACAATCTTCTGTCCTTCACTACCATAACAGTATCAGTGTTTTTCTTTCTCTTACCAGCTGGGCCTACAGATTACATGGGAGCAAAGCACCAGTCTGTCTGAGTAAAGCTACTTCTTTTCTCATTACTGTACCTGGTGAGTTGTCTGGCATGGAGCTTGGCACTCGTTTGAGAGCAGGTTTCAAGGGCTTCTGTGATCCAGTGTGATTTGATGCAAATGGAGCATGGTCTGTGGAGATCTTAGAAGAAAGTGATAAAAAATGTGACATTTAGGATAAGATGATCACAAAGAACTATTTAGCATTTTTATAATGTGCAACAAATACTATGAACACAGATACTCAGACTATTACAAAAGAGTACTACAAAAGAGTATCCATCTGCACTTTTACAGAAGTACTGTTAACACAAGATGAGACAAAACTGGCTCTGTTTTAGGTATGAAATTCAAGACAAAAGACATCCCAATCCCTCTGAGCTACGCGCTCTAGGGACCTAAACCTTGTCACCACAATAAACAGGACATGCTGGAGGGATAGATTCCTGTCCCAGAGACTTCCCATACTCTGGAACAGGCTACCCATCTATGTCAAGCAAAGCTCTTCATTAGCACTCTTCAAGAAAAATCTTGATGAGTGGCTGGGAAATAGGAAATACACCCCGGGGAACACTTCTGTGTCTCTGCTCGACAGTGGCATAGGAAAATAACTTTCTTGGGTGGCATAATCCAGGGAACCTTGTTGGCTAGGCATACGTAGGCCCTTGGGCCGATAGCCTGGTACCTACCTATGAACCAATGTCTGAGCCCGCCTCATAGCTCTCAACCTCTTAGCACAAAAAATCTGGAAAAAGCCAAAAATAGGGAAAAAAAATTAAAATATCGCTCTTATAAACTTAAAAAGCTTCTAGAATAAAAGGTATTGTGCTACCATGCATTTTATAAAGGATATGAAGTCTGAAACACAAATGCCCACTGCCTGTCATCATTTAGTGAATTCAGTCCTCACTGATTTGCCACAAAAGTCCAGAAAACCACACATTTTATGAGGAACAGACCAAAAATATGAGGCAAAAATCTGGACATTCTGTGAAAATCTGGAGAGTTGAGAGGTTTGGCCCACCTTTGATGAAGGACTCCAACTACCCCTACAGTGACACTGCAAGCCAAGGAGAATTACTATAGCTGTTGCTGTCGATTCATTTTTCCTATATATAGTCTTACCTGCTTAGTTTACAGACAAGGTGGTTAAACCCTTAGTGTACCTATGAGCTTTACACATCATTAACTGCAGTCAGGGACATCCTACAGCATGCAAGGTAAGCAACCCAGCAGTAACTTCTTAGTTTTCTCAGTTGTCTCGCATACTGGTTCAACATTATGTCTCAGATCTAAAAAAGTTGTGCAAGATGTTCCCACACTTTTTGTGTAGACAACATAATACAAAGTGTGACATGCCCTGGTCACTGTGCTCTGGGATTTCTGCCTTTTGTCCCAAACTAGGATAATTGATATATCCGTCTCATGTCATACATTCATGAAAATAATGGTGACACTTTAATGACCCTTAACCCCAAGAGAAATAATAATAATTGATAACAATCAAGGTCATACATTTCAGCCCATTAACCTCACAAATAATATCCAGAACGCAGTGCTTCAAAATCAGAATGAACAATGTTTGGTTACTAAAACAAAACAAACAAAGAAAAAATATTTAAGTTAAATATGCTCACTTTTATTTGCAACCATGCTTATAAATGATATAATGCAAATCTATTTTTATTATATCTACCCATACATAAATACATACACACAAGAGCATGCATTATATGCATAAACTACAAGACCCAACCAAGATAAAAATCTTCACTGTGTAATGCCTTAAATGTCCTGTAGTGGCAGCCTATGGGATATATGCAAATGACCCCTTTACAGACATTACAACTACATGGCTTCTGAATGCCCATAACTTTTTTCTTCTTACTTGTTAAGTCTTTATGGGTCCATTCATAACAAAAATTGCCAAACCCCACTAGCTGTAGACATGCATGTTTCAACCTTTTTGTTGAGCTCACCAGTACAGCATAAATGCATAATGGCATATCTAAAGCTAGTGGGATTTGGCTTGAATGTCTTCCTTGGTATGTGGTCCCCAAGCCATACCCGAGACATCAATGGTTAAGGACTGATTTGGAGGGGTAAGTCTTCTAAGCAAGCACTTGCTCTTTCTGATTTGGTTTCCTTTTTTTATACATGGAAGGATTGGGATAGTATGTTCCAGAACTGAAACTGCTAGTCCCAGGTATTCTTTGGGTACCCCTGATATTTCCTCATGGTGTGCAGCCTGGTTAATCACACCTCAAAAATATGGTGGATGTCATGTGGTCCAGAACGCTCAGACATGCATGTCTGTCATCAAATATTTCATTAGCATGTCCTGAAAAGGGTAAACCATAGATGCACTGTAGTCCAAGAGGGCACCAAGGAAGGACATGTTCCTGGTAGGGCACGTTACACTTCTAAGCCTAGTCTGTTGATACAGATTATGGTGTACTCCAATGTCCTCTGCATTTCCTCATGGCATTTAAACATAGTTGACTATGGTCCTGAAGTGAGCTATAGCTGGAGCCCAGCATTTTATAAAACCTCTGGATGCAGTAGCCAATCCAAAGGGCAAGAAAATTAACTGGTAATGGTGACCTCCTACTACAAATCTGCCTGTGACCTCTGAAAATAGGGACATGTAGGTATGTATCCTTAATATATAAATTCAAATTTATAGCCTGAGAACCGAAATTTAATGGATCACTAAGTAGTTGAGCCTTCACATCCTCATACAAGGAATGGATCCTTAATTAAGAATGTCGCCTAATAACTGAATCTTTTGCAGCAGCCCTGTATACAGTAAATGTACCTTCATATCCACATGCTACTGCATGTTTCTCCCAACTGTGAAATAACATGGGCATGGCCAATCGTAGTTGTCTTCACAGTTTCATCTTGCATTCTTCCCCCACAACTATCTTGGAGTTGCCCAGTGATGTGTTACTTATACTTCAGAACAGGTTCTGAACACTCAGAGCTCTGAAAGCCAAGGTTGCCAAGGTGTACACTTTTTTTTATAAACCCTATGCGCTATCCTTATGGGGCTTGTCTCTCCCACATTGATATTTTCCCTTCCTGGATGACAGAAACCGTATGCATGCAGAGAGAAGGAAAAGCAGTTGGGTACTCATCTCTAAATGATTTGGTAGAAACCAGCTACCAAAGGCTTTCAAACTGACGTTTAACCATGGCTGCAGCAAAGAAGTTCTGAGTACCGAGTGTGCGGATGTCACCTTTATACATTACACCTGCATGTGGAGCATACATCTGATGTATGACACTAAGAGGATGTACTTTGGTTTACTGGCCAGACATTGGGCTATCCTTGGCAGAGGATCCCATATGTGATGAATACTGCAACAGTGATAAGGAATGACATCTTATTGCTGTAATACAATACATTTATTGAAAAAACATGCATTCAACACATTTTTTCAGTAAATGTACTGAGAAAATGAATTTTTGAAATGTACTTTTTTTCAGTTAAAAGCATAGTAACTCAGTGCAGAGCAACTATTATGGACGTGTGTGTGTGTGTGTGTGTGTGTGTGTGTGTGTGTGTGTGTGTGTGTGTGTGTGTGTGTGTGTGTGTGTGTGCATGTACATATGCATGTCTGTGCATTTAGATTACACTTCATTAATATTGTTCAAAAGTTTGTGGAACCATTTTAATACAAAAACTAAATATACCTGAACAATATCTGGAAGTGAGAACTTCTTTTAATCTCCAAGAAATACCTTTTGTTACGAGCTTTGCAAGGTAAAAGCATTTCCCAACCACTGTTGCAACATGATGGTCAAATGTGAGGGAACTATTCACCCAAGTACTTAGGTCTCTCACTACCTTTTCATTTTGAAGTGGAGTGTTATCAAGATAAGCTTTGAATAGTGGTCTGAATGTTGAATAGGTGCAATCATCTAAAACTAGATGTATTACTGACAGATACCTAACAAAAAACATCTAGTGGAACTAGGTGCTAGTCAGAATTAAACAATTAAGCTTGCTTTCCCTTAGCTAGAAGCTTGGAGCGATAGATGAAAATGGTCTCCAAAGTGCTGACAGACTGTTATTTGACAACGCCTCACTGAAAAAGAATGCTGCATAACATCCACCTAATGGGAAACTGTGTAGCTGACTAAGGGAAACAGCTAATCTGCAAGGAATATTTCATGGTTCTGCAAGAGTCATTAGTACTTATTTGGAATGGGCTGTCTGATTCAGTTAGGAATAAAACTAATCTGGAAGGTATTAACATTCATCTAGGCTCCTGTTTGGGAACTGAACTTATGTAATTTCCTTGTGACAAGAATTACATGTAACAGGTGCCATCAAAGCAACCATTCTTAAAGAGAAATTTTAAAGGTGAGATCTAGCAACATTACACAGGTGTTATCCAGAATGTGAAATGAACTGCTGGATAGTAACTCAGATCTGAACATAGAAACTGCCACACTACTGCACTGCTAGATAGTACCTCACAGATCTGAACATAGAAACTGCCACACTACTGCACTGCTAGATGGTACCTCAGATCTGAACATAGAAACTACCACACTACTGCACTGCTAGACAGTACCTCAGATCTGAACACAGAAACTGCCACACTGCTGCACTGCTAGACAGTACCTCAGATTTGAACATAGAAACTGCCACACTACTGCACTGCTAGATAGTACCTCAGATCTGAACGTGGAACGTGTCACACTACTGCACTGCTAGATAGTACCTCCAATCTGAACATAGAAACTGCCACACTACTGCACTGCTAGATAGTACCTCAGATATGAACGTAGAACATGTCACACTACTGCACTGCTAGATAGTACCTCAGATCTGAACACAGAAACTGCCACACCAGTGCTAGATAGTACCTCAGATCTGAACATAGAACGTGTCACACTACTGCACTGCTAGATAGTACCTCAGATCTGAACATAGAAACTGCCGCACTACTGCACTGTTAGACAGTACCTCAGATCTGAACATAGAACGTGTCACACTACTAAACTGCTTGAACACAGAATGTGTCACACTACTGCACTGCTAGATAGTACCTCAGATCTGAACACAGAATGTGTTACACTACTGCACTGCTAGATAATACCTCAGATCTGAACACAGAACGTGTTACACTACTGCACTGCTAGATAGTAACTCAGATCTGAACACAGAACGTGTTACACTACTGCACTGCTAGATAGTACCTCAGATCTGAACATAAAACGTGTCACACTACTGCATTGCTAGCTAGTATCTCAGGTCTGAACATAGAATGTGTCACATTACTACTCCAAAGAAACACCACAGTCTTGTGTTGTCATAAAAGTTTTTTTATCAGTAAACCAAACAAACTATTTTATCTTCCAGGGATAGGCAACTCCTGGCACTAGTGTCAAAGACCAGTACTTCTGCCATTTTGCTTGCCACTTCAGAGAGCACTATATTGATTACTGACATCATAGCCTTGCTAGTTCACTTTTCTCACAGGATTTCTTGCAAACTGGGGCCTACATACTGACTGTGATTAGTGACAAATATAACCAATGTATTTAAAATATGAATGAATATTCAAACCACCCCATTTATCTCACTTGCACTTTATCTATCTTGCACTTGAACATCATGCAAAACTAGAAGTAATGACTGCTGGCACTACGGCTTTTAAAAAAAAGTTGACCAACCTTGCCTTACTGCATGTCCTAACTGTTATGCTGCTAATGCAAAACAATACACAATATTTTTCATCTCACTACTGCAGATTACATTAAGGTGGGGGGGGGGGGCAGTAGGATTTCATTAATTTTATTTGTTTTTAGTGTTTTGTTTGAAAGACAAAGATTAATTGGAATAATATACTAGTGACTACGGCAACACTCTCAAACTTAAAACAATACATACAAAAAAAAAGAAACATACAAAAAAGTACACATATCGCTTGGAGTTTAATGTCCTTATCTGTTTCATTCTCTCTCTGTCTTTTCTTGAGGAACACAGTGTTTAATGAGGAAAACATAACTGCTAACAATGAATACAGTGCAGCACACATGGAGCAATTCTGTCACACTATAGCTGCTTCACACAAAAGGTAAGTCAATAAAAAAACTGTGGGGCACCTGTAACAATACATACGCTACCAGGTGTCTCAAAGTGTGGTTATTAATTAAATAAAACAAAGCAAGCATGGCATTATTACAGGACCTATCCAACAGACTGTGAGGGGAAAAAGATCATGAGCCCACAGTAGGAGTTTCTGCTACACTGGAAGGTTACTGCAGAGCAAACTCAGCCACTGCTAGAGATGAAGGAATGGGAAGCAATGGACAAGTATGGAAAATGTGCTATGAACTACTGCAACAGAATCACAAATGCCAACAATACAGAAAAGGTGAAACATAAAGGCATCTACAGACAGCATCAAGGGTGGCAAGAAGATACGAACCTGAACCTACGTGACTGGGAAGCAAATTCAAACCTAACAACTTGAATGTAGCTAGGATGAGGCTGCACACATTGAGTGAGGATAAAACTGTGTAAAGGGGCCGGAAGTTTCTTGGTGTTCTAAACTACGTACAAAGAAACAACGCAAGACAATAAGCAAAGCGCATCAGTTTAAAAATAGAAATGCACGGTTCGATTTTATGTATAAAGTAGTGCTGAAATGAACTGTGAGGATTTTACCTCCAGATAATGTCAGTTTTCAGAAATATTGTTGGTGAATTGTTGCTGGGGCTAGGGACGTCTGGTCTATCCTGCTTGGCTTAGTATCACTGGAAACCTTAACGAATGAGCTGACAGATGAGGGATAGCAGGATGACTGGAATCCTGCACTGCAGAATCTCAATCTGTCACCATTTCAATTACTAACAGGAAGATTAAAAAAAACCTTTCCCATCTACATGTCTGCTAGCACCTAACAATCAGGGCAAGTTAATATTAATAATCAAAAATGACACAAACATTATTATGAGAAGCATGTTAGAAGACTCACAGAAACTGCATGGAACAGATGGTGAGAATCCAGCAATCTTGGCAGGATAAGCAGCTTCAAAGTACAGTGACTGCTCAAAGAGTTGAACAGAGATTCTGTTTCAAGAAGATGGCCAGTTAAACAGAAGAGACCACGGACATTTCTAACACATGAATGTCTGCTCAACAGAGTCAAATACAAGCTGAAAAAACTCTGAGCAAAAAGATGTACTGAAGCCGTATGCCAATGTCCTCTCACATGAAAAAAGCATCCTAACCATGTCTTCATTAGTGTCTGAACAACCAGGGATGCCTCAAATGGCATGTCAGAGAGAAAAAAGCCCTATTAAACATTCTAGATTTGGAATACCACTGAAGAAGCTAGCAAGATATACAGAAAATCTGAGAGCTGATCATAACGATAAAACCTGAAAAGCTGTATTTTCTAAAATGTCTACCGAATATGAATGAAATTCTCATCCAGTGTAAACAGCCTAAGATAAGCTCAGTTTGGAGTTAAACATAATCTAAATATAATCACTACACAGTAATGCATTCCACCTTATGGAAAATAAAACAGTGTATTTCATAACTAGACGATGCAGATGTACTATATTGTGGACATGTATTTATGTATTTTTATATATTCTAGCTCGCAGAAATGCACTTCATGTACTGAATCTATTTTTAGAAGACAGTCACAGTGTAAAAATATAGTGGCTGGTCACATATACAAGTTGGCTGCCTCTGTTTTGAACATTAAAATGTTGCAAGAAATGTTACTATGAAGAAATATAAGTGGTGTATCATAAATCTGCCTACATGGCTGTTGGTATTCCCAAGGCAAGTACAACAACTGCTCATTTTTATCAAAGGTAAAAAAAAATGCTGCATGGAGTGCAGTAGGCCTTTAATTAAAGGAGAAGTCCTTTATATTGCACTACAGTATTAGCAATGATATTTAATATAAGTGCCTAAACTGGAGACAGAACCCACAGCCTTCTGAATGTCTGTCATAAGACTGCTAGTCTGCATTCTTGCCAGTTACATTTCTTACACTGCAGTTCACTGTGTATCCCCCAGCTTTAGCACTGATTGGTGCAAACTAGCCTTTCATCAGCAAACTCACAAATGAAGCCCCTGAATGCAGTTTATTTTTACATTCAGAATAACAAGGGAACATAAAGGATGCAACCATAAGCAGAGCAATAAATACTATGGGTCTAAAAGTCTATCAGCATGAATATGTAAAGATATTGATCTACAACTCTGACTCATGAGACATATTTCACTGAAAATTGGCAATGAATGACATATGACGCATTTCTTCTGCATAAATGCATGCCAAGAAGGCTGGCATGCACCCAGCTTGGCACATTTACTTTTTTATACGTAAAAATACACATTTTATAAAATTAAATTGAAACATCAATTCATATTAAGTCAATAAGGAACAGTATATTTTTTCTAAGCTTATTTTACACTGCTTTGAGCTGAAACTTTAATCTCTTTTTCTTTATTTTAGAACACGTTTATTCACCACTGTTGTGAAATATTTCCATCATAATCTGTGGATGTTAGACTCCTATTGTCTCCAAACATTTTTTTAGATATTTTGCTGTCATTGCTTAGCGGCAACAACATTCCCTTTTGGGTCACAAGAACAAACCTAACTAAAACTAAAGGTTGTGATCAAATCTAGAGGTCAAATCAAAACTATTCATAGTCTAAAAGGCAAAACACAATTAACACCATGATCCCAAAACAAAGGATCCATACATAATATTAAAGGAACAACATTCATCTCAGAAAATAGACGGTGCAGATACCCATTAAAAGATGCTCTATTTCCGATGAGACCTGCAATAAATAGTATTTGTGGTTCTGATAAAAGAAAATAGGATGTTATGCCAGTGTTTCTGTCCATCTTGGCAACATAAATAAGAATCCAAGCATCATTAAGAAAAGGGGAAAAAAGCACATGGGAACATGATGGCATAATTTAAGGATCAAACGTGCAAAGCATAGAGGCAATGTGAGACAACAGTAGTCAAGGTTTTTGGAACTCTATACAAACTTGCCGACTATCACTACACTGAAACAACATAAATAGCTGATTTGTATATCAAACTCCTGTGCTGCCTACAGCAGGCATTGCCATCCTTTTCTATGATGTAATTTCTAGTATGGTGTTACATATTTAGTACACACACACTAAAAAGCATTACATCAGAGGCTGGCCTACTTGCAGTGAAGCAGGACAGTCTTCTGGACCATAAGTAGTACGCATTCAAGAATGAAAATAAGCCACTGGAAATGGTATCCCTGTAGTAGAAAGGATGATGTAGCCACTTGCCACCTCTTATCCCCAATGGTGAATTATGGGATTAACCGCAGCATGGCCAACATCACACAAAGGCCAAAGGTCTCTGCGCACACACTAATACTTGGTGTAGGAAGGCTGACAAGAATATGTCAGCTCATCAGAACATCAAGGACAAAGGAAAAGGAGGTTAATTATACTAACTGCTAGAGGAGCTCCAATAGTGGCAGAAGTGGAAAAAAGATAATGATAGATTTGTATTAGTAAGGGGCTACTGGGCAAGGGAGGAGGATTACAATGGCATGTATTTAAATTCCACTTAAAACTGCTACAATGGAGCTTCAGAAAATTCTGGGAGAAACAATCAGTTTTCTGCAGGGGAATATTACATATAGGTGGGGACTGGAAGTTGATTTGTAACAGTGAGGATGTATCTGGGGGGTCTAGAAGGGAACACATAACAAAAGAGGGTATATTTCTGAGGAACTTTATGAAGATATTTGGTATGGTAGATGTGAATTCAGTAGCAGGAAGTCAGAGAGAATTTACATATTATTCTCCAAGGTACAATACTTGGGCTAGACTACAAAGAAATTATATTTCACAGGAACACATGCATTTATTTGAAAGCTTTGATACACATCCAGTAACAGTTTTGATTGGTGCATGACCAGAAGCAAAGACAAAATGCAGGACAATGAAGTAAAAATTAGACAGTGGCGCTTCCCCACCTACCTGTTAAAAACAGAGGAATTTAAGAATTTTGGGTAGTGAAAATTGAGAGTTATTAGGGAAGATAGAATTTTCTTCAGAAGCTTTAGCTAATGAGTGGGACAAAATGAAAGTGTTGTTTAAAAACAGGGTGGAAATAAAAAAAGAACTATCATTAAGAGGTAACAGGAATTATATAGAGGGGATGACAATGGTTAAAGTATTGCAGAATAAGGGGAATCTCACAGAACAAGAGGAGGAGCAACTGTAGAATGAAAAGAAGAAAATAAAGGAGTATCTGGATAATATGCATGCTTAGAAAGATTGCTGTTAATCAACAGGTTTTAGATAACTCCAGAGCACAAAAGTTTTTACCACAATGACTCAGACTTCCGCGGTGGTGCAGAGGTGGCGTTGTTGCTTCACAGCAAGAGGTTCTCCCGTTTGATTCTCGGCTTGGGTTGGGAGTGCCTTCTGTGTGGAGTCTGCATGTCCTCCCCGCGGTCGAGTGGGCATTCGAAAGACATGCATTGAAAGGGCATGCCTTCGTTGAAGGTTGGGTGTCAGGCTGGCAACTCGACACCATAAAAAAACAACTGCCAATCATTAGCAGACCGGAGTTCCACTGTGGCAACCCCTAACCGGGAAAAGCCAAAAGACAAACAAAACAAACTTAAAAAGTAATGACTTAAAAAGACTTAGAAAGTAGAAAGGATTGTTGCCAAAGTAAGGGAGCCTGTAACAAGAAAAATAATCAGAGATCCTTTCAGAAATATTGGGTGAGCAAATGGGTATAACTAAAGAAATGATTAGTTTGAGCTGGGACACAGGATCTGAACTGCCTAGACATAAATCCTTGTTAAAGTTTAATTCTGGTGGCTGCAAAAAAAAATAGTTACTAGAAAATGGAAATCAAAGTCTAAACCAACGGTATTTGAAGTTGGAATTGGGATCTTTATAAAAGGGTAGCAACAAATGACACTGAAATAAATGGAAAGTGTGGAAACAATACATGCAGAGTAATAATCTGCAGGGAGACTGATGCTGAAGGGAAGGCAGGACGTGAACAATTTATGTAATGTAGGATTGACAGTGATACAAAAGAACATATTTGATGTATAATGCATGCAACATGTTAATAGAGTTTGTTTTCTTTTATATAAATATATGTTTGCCTATTTCTTAAGACAGAATTCAATAAATGTGTTAAAAAAGACTATGTCACTATACACCATGAAATTACACACACAATGTCAATGCACATTGCTTCCTTCTATCTAGAGTCTATGATCAGCTACAATGTGATAGCTCCTGGTCTCTCTCTCTCTCTCTCTCTGCCAGGTCATACCTCCCTTTCCCTAACTGGAGTTAAGAGTAAGGTTCCACATCCCAAATGAGGAGGTCCTATTCAGCAAAGCATTACATTTAAAATGTTTTAAACCATAGAAAAGGAGTCACTGCTGTACACTTGGTGAGTGACAGGGGGTCCAAGAAGACAGCTAGACGGCTGTAGTGGCTGGGCAGGGAATGAAGCCTACAAATTAAAACAAAGCATTACTGCATAAACTTTTCAGTTTATAGCTAGCAATATTCTACTCTGGATGCAGTTATCTTTGTTGGCTCACCTGCACTAACTTCATTTATATAATGCTGAAACCTTTAGTGGCTTGTTCTGGGCAAAATAATGCCTCCTTAGAATTAATTTGTGCTTTGCGACTACCATGGTATCTGCCTGCAACCTTTGCAAGGAAGGACTTTTTTGCACATAATGGACCAATACAAATAGTACAGGTCTTACTCAGGAGGATGAAAAGTCAGAAAAGTTTGAGGCAGACATACAACAATTCTGTAAAACATTAAGCCAGCAGGGGAAGGAAGTATCCAATTAAAAACGGACTCTGTTTAGCACTTTTCTTCTTTTAATACAACTCTGAACTTCATCATTAACAGACCAACAGTTCTCTCAACACTAAAATGCACAAACCAACACATCACATGACCAAACAATTGCCTTAACAGTGATTAGATACAATAAGCTTGTCTGTTTTAAACATATCCTGCAAAAGTGCTTCTTCTTAAATAAGTTAAAAACTCATAAAGTCTTCTGTTTTTTTTTTTAAATGTAATGTTTAACATCATTCAAGCCTCGTGACTTGTCAGAAGATAAACGTATCTGCCGTAATGCTTCCTTGATTTGAAGTCATGTATTGAAGTCAACAATTAAAGGAGGCATAACTAAACTATCGTGAACATAAAAATAACATTTCCTAAAATTGCAGCAAGCAAGGCAATGTTTGGCTAGTGCATTCTTTAAATCATTGTTTTAATAGCTGCAACATGTTCATAAATACATTTAGCAAGATTTCTGACAATTTTGCCCTCATAAAAACTGGGGCAAGATTCACAAAATGCAAGGTGAAAGTATCTTTGAGTGTAGCAAGTGTACCTGTTTTTAGCCCAAATCTGAGTTTGATCATGCTGTAAAATGACAGAAGAACCTTCAAAAATATATCTGCAATATTTATAATGTTGACAACAAAATGTGCCAACACAAGAATGATGCAATGTGTTAGAAACATTAAAGCTAGAGCATCTCATCTCAAAAAATGTCAGTGCATAGCTAAGTTTAATAATAAAAGGAATTTTACTGCAAGACTACCTAAAAGATGTGGTTTAAAAGTAGTATGCCCAGCAATATAATTTTCTTAAATTATCTATTAGTAAAAGACATCTCTTTCAAGAAAAAAAGTACAGCCAGAATATAAGAAGTGTACACTAACTTCTAGTTCAAGCAAAACAGGCATTCTGAAAAAAAGTATTTAAGAAAATTTGTAGTTTGTTAAATTAAAACCAAAGTAAATGCACAATTTTTAATGAAATGGTACAAGTCACCGTACAAAACAAATGACTTTTGTTGCATACATGGCATATTGCTTTGCTATGCCATTGACTACCACTCTATCAGTAACTAACATTCTGAAAGGCAGCTGCCTCTGTCCAACGATTTCACAGGACAATTTAGGACAACAGGGCAACATCCTTATCACAAAACATAATGCTTAATATAATAAATGCAACATTAAAGAGGCAAAACAAAGTTTTGACACCAAAATGTGCATCAGAGCCTGGCCTGTCAGTGAAGCAGACAGCACAGCCATAAGACAGAATGAGATTCAGAAATAACATAAGGTTATTACAGTCAAGTGGGCAAGAGGACATTTGGTTGCAAGGGCTGCTCCTGTCCTGCAGCAAACAGGAAGGCATCCTTTACTATAATGACAACAGCAGCCTTGGTTTCAATGACAATAAAAGACCTGTCCAGAGCAAGAGATGGAGATACAGTCAACAGCAAAATAAAGCTATTTATTCACTGGCCTGTGAACACTTTTGTTGGTAGTTCTATATGTTCCTGGTGAGACGGGAGAATCTAAACTAAAAATAATGGTTATTTTACTTGTTAAGCTAATGCACTTTGTATAACAAAACTCCATGACGTTGTAATATACAGCAGTGAAACTTCTGCTCTTCATATTCCACTGGCTTTATTTTGCTACTGTTGATTTGTGGTCTCCGCCAACACCCTTTTTTAATATGGGACACTACCACCTCCATCTTATCCTGTCAATAATTAATTCTTAAGCCACACATATGATATAAGGGTATCAGTGACTTAAATGCATACATTGTAGCCATAATGACCTGAAAACATTTAAAATGACAGTATATTCCAAACTGCTGCCTTCCCTGTATATGGCATCAGTGACAGGCCACAAAAGAATGGATAAATGTCCTTTCTCTGACACCATTGACTATTTATATTATCCATGGTGCCTGTGCCAGGTGACAGAGGCCTCAAGAAGTTAACATACAAAAAACAGGAATATCTGCAGTTGCTGGATCTCTAAGCTACTGTTGGAATACTGCATGCAGCAATCTCCCCAAAGTGAAGCTTCTGGAATGGATTCTGCACTTAAGAGGATCCCAGTTGTGTGAGACAGTGTTTCAACCTTACGAGACAATTTCTCCTTTTCTTAGTATTGTACGATCACGGAAATAATACATATAAAGTAAAGGCATGCAAGGGGTTAAGGGGGCTTCCCTCTTTTCAAAAAAAAAGTGATTGCATCCACAAGTTTGGTGGTTGCAGTTTCGTGGAATTAGTGCTGTGTGCTTTCTTTGTGGCGAGTTCTTCAAGAACTGGTTCCCAAA
Organism: Protopterus annectens; assembly: GCF_019279795.1. NCBI lineage: Eukaryota > Metazoa > Chordata > Ceratodontiformes > Protopteridae > Protopterus > Protopterus annectens. The sequence continues at coordinate 603,762,635 of NC_056734.1, read as the reverse complement.
GGAGAAGGGCTAAAGAAGGCACAGTGAGAAGCATCTTCGAGTGCAATTAGTGGTGGCAATTCTTTAAGTCAGATGACTCAGCTCCTGGCATATTTCCAAAGATGACATACAGTTCATACTGTCACACTATCAGTTCTACTACAACAGTTTTTTTTCTTTAATGTATCTGGCATGACCTGTGTACTTACCAAGGCAGTATTCTCCTGTATCCTGGAAAAAGCATCCATGAGTTTGGGTAGGTAAGGTACGTGTGTGTAAAGCGTGTATCTATTATTAATTGCAAAGTTATCATTCTGGGGACAAGAAAATCAGTTTCCTATCCATATTTCAGTGAGAACCTACCATAGCTTTGGGGGAAGAGGATAATTACATTATTCTAGCAAATGCAAAAGAGGGCAGAAATGTCAAAGGTAACATGCTAAAAAATCTCTACTGCACATCCCGGTGAAAAATAATGAACTGAGAAATGACAGAGTAAACTGACCTTGAACCAAGGACTCCATTAGAATTTTGCAAGAAAAAAGTTCTTAAGGAAAGCATCTCACGTCCTGCTGGAGTCTCTTATCAAACTCTAAAAGAAGTCGGCATTGTGCTACACATCTGCCACTGGCAAACCTCACTGTGTGCCATAAGGTTAATAATGTCTGTAGAGTACTTCATCACAAACACAAAAAACGAATGTGAATCGCAGTACAAATTCTTTGTAAACTTAGTCATGACAATTGCTTCCACACAGCTTAAAACAAAACTTATCCAAAGCAAGTGTAATCCCACAGTTGGGGTACCCTGTACTAGAAGTATGTTTTTGTGGGGGGTTTGGGCTGTGTGATTTTGAATGGTGTGTGTGTGTGTGTGTGTGTGTGTGTGTGTGTGTGTGTGTGTGTGTGTGTGTGTGTGTATGTGTGTGTGTTTTCCACGTGTTGCTCAGTTGATTAGCAGACCACTTAATGACTGTGCTCAATCAGTGCATTTTTTAATGTGTTGGTCATTGAGTATTGATGATGAGTATGAGACAATTGACAATAAAGACCTAATTCCTACAACAAGGGTACATCATATCTTCTGTCTCCAGCATTCCTTCCTTGAAGCAATATGCTATCATATTTCTCTTCAGTATTTCCGGTGCTACAGCAAGTCTGTTTGTACCAATATTGCTTTTGCTAAGGGCTATTTCACTGGTGTGGTAGTAAAGCATCTTACTATGACAGTGTTGGCCTGGATTTAGTTATTAAGATGGATTACCTGGAGTACTGAAAAGGGTGTGGTAAAGCATCTTGTTATGCTACTGGTGATCTGGGTTTAGGTACTAACATGGGTTAGCTGGGGTGCTAAGCCACTGGTAACCTGGATTTAGGTACTAATGTGGGTCAGACCGAGTGCTGGCTAGAGTGCTATGCCACTGGTGACCTGGGTTTAGGAACTACTATGGGTTACACTGACTGCTGGCTAGTATGACATGCCTCAGGTGGCCAGAGTTTAGACACTAAAAGTGGTTCCTTGGACTACTGGCTGGAATGTTAAGCCACGGGTGACCTGAGTTTATGCACTAACATGGGTAAGCTGCAACACTGGCTGGAGAGTTGTGTGGCTAAAACATCAGGAATTAGTTGTCTGCATCAAGGAAGGCATGCCTACCTCAGTTTGGTACCATGGACAGCTACAGAAAGCCGAAGGCTGCACCATGGACTGGCTGCCTGCTGATGGCTTTGTTATATCTAATACATGCACAGTGTGCTACACAGAAAGGATCATGGGAGGAGATAAACCTTCTAGTGCCATCGGCATGACAGCTGCTAGTCCCCTGCTTCTAGAGATCTCTCACTCCTCTGCTGTAGAGCAGAGATTACTGTGTGCCATAAGGTTAATAACTTCTGTAGAGGACAGACAAACATGATAAGGGGATCACATATCAAGCCAGTTAGGACAGAAATTAGGAAGACCAAATAATACCAAAGTGAAATGCTGAGGATTGTTAATAACATTTCTAAAGTAAATAAATGCTAAAAGTTCATTGTTTGGATGCTATGACATTTGAAGTGGCTTCAAGAGAATAGAAATGTATTCACCACTCCAAGGATAACTATCTCAGCAAGAATGTATAATTTAGCAATAACCCATGCCTTGGTGTGGGTTTCAAAGGATTTACCCACAGATGGCATGGTTTGATCATGAGGACAAAGCCTGAGTGATTAAATAAAGCCTTCCGTGGGTAAATCCTATGAGACCCACATCCAGGAGTGGGTTATTGCTACTATACAATAACATCTAAAAAAAAAAAATCGTACTTTTTCTAAACAATGTCATTCTATAAAATAACTTTAGTGCTCTTCTGCTAGTTTCTGGTAGTATGGAGCAAGCAAGATACATAGTGCACATGCCTTCCATACATGTGAATGGCTGCAGAGGATTTTCCTGGATCTGCCACTTCAACATAAAACAGTGGTCTTCTGGCGAATAACTAAGGAATGAAATAACAGGCATGTCTGTTAAAATGTACAAAATTCTGAAGTATACTGTGGAACTGTTTGTAGAGATCGTCCCAACAATGAAATCCATGAGTTTTTTTTAAATATATTCTATTATTCTGCTCCATAGAACAGTCTACAAAAGTCAGATTTTTTTTCTGTATAATTTAAATTTCTCTGCTTACTGGTGGCAGACAAAAAGGGTTAACAGAACTTCGAGTAGGGTACATCAGTATTAAACAAGCATGCTGATAGGTCTGTCCAATCAGCATACAGGATTTTGAATATTCAATTTTTTTATGTTCAAGTGGGAAAAGGTATATAAATATACATTTTTTAAAAAGTTAATAGAAGGAGTTTTTTCATTTACATGTATTTTCTGCAAGAAAGGAAGTGTCAAACCTGTCTGGCTTTATCAAGTAACTCTAAAGATCTTCTCTGAAGAGGTAAGCACAACTGGTCTGGTTGTACTCATTTATGTTTCCATATGCTGGATATGCAATGCACACGGCAACTGGGCCAGCCAATCAGTGTGCATGTTTTTTAATAGAAATAAGCCTTTACTGTATAATAATGTATTTATCAGCAGTGTGTTGTGAACAAATCTGAAGTAAAACTTAGCATTCTGCTGTCCTGCTACAATATGGCAGTATGATTTGCTACTGTGGTATCATAATATAGCATCTTTAAGTACTGTCATTACCCGCATTGGGACTGGGGGGGGGGGGGGTGAATGATCTTGAGGTACTGCAGCTGTGACTCTCACCTGATAGAATGACTGCACTTTCTATAATGTACATATTACTTAACACATGCAAACAGTGTGAAGCGCAGATAAATACACTGCTGTTATATGTATTCCTTATGCAGCTAGTAATGCTGGGACTTGCTTCTAATGCTGGATTTGCAACATGGATGCTGACTGTGCTGTCCAAGCAATGTGCATGTTTTTGAACAGTAATGACCTTTTATTGTATAATATCTTCAGTTAGACAAATGATTCCAAGGAGGTCCACATTCTCTTTTTGACTAGATCATGAGGTACAAGACAATCAAGGACAGCATCTTGTTCTGCCTACAAATTCAGATTATAACAAAGAAGCCATAAGTGTCTGACAAGGACAAGACAATCACTAGAACAGTCTCAGGTTGTCTTTACTACTACTTCATGGAACAAAAATTGAGAAAACAATTTTTAAACCCAGTTCTAAGGACCCAATCTGTCATTACTGATCTGATTTATTGGGTACATGGAGTGGTAGGTGACATTTTTTTTTCAGTAAATCATGCTAAGCTGTAAACAAAGCTTTTATGATCTGCTTTATACTTTAACAAAGAAAGCTGAGGAACACTTTAGTAAGACACCAGTAACTCTGAAATATCAAAATGACTGTACAGCAGTAAAGCAGATACAAAGCACTATGACAATGCAATACTGGTTGAATTTACTATTAGATCTCTGCAAACAGCAAATGGTTTTACTGTCATTTGGGATTATGACCAGCCTCTGTTTATGCCACACCTTTGTTAGATAGTCCAGACTATTTCACACTGAAGGGTTCTGTCACACACTTTAAATATATCCATGGTAAATTATTATTACTCATATTAATTCATCAAAAATGTACGTAAGTATAAAGTAACATATTTTAGCCATGCTGTGAGCTTCCTACATGAAGCTCTTAATAAATAGTTAATGTTCCACATTTTGTCCACTGGTTGCACATTATGAGAGGTATTGTTTCACATTTTGTCCACTGGTTGCACATTAAGAGAGAGAGTGTTTCTCATTTTGTCCACTGGCTGCACATTATGAGAGGCAGTTTTTCACATTTTGTCCACTGGTTGCACATTATGAGAGGTAGTGTTTCACATTTTGTCCACTGGTTGCACATTATGAGAGGCAGTTTTTCACATTTTGTCCACTGCTTGAAACTGTAGTTTTATTGGCCATTTTGGTCAATTCCAAACTCCTTAATCTTCCTCTCTTAAAACCCTCTTTTCCGCATTTTTGTGCATAGCGCAACAGTGGGCAGTGCCGCCTAATTGGGTTTAAACTATTCCTGGTTCCACAAAGTCTGCTCTTCACTTTTTCCCTTAGAACTGCTCTATCTCTCAATTTAAACACCATATTCTCATTCTAAGGCCCTTCACTGGTCCAATTAAGTAATCCTACAAGTTAGCACTATTAAACCATAAGCACTACTTACTCTTATACTCTCTACGATTACCCTGTCCTCTATTGGTCCGTCTTAAAATTCAGTTTCCCTATATTACTCTAGCATGTCCAAAGGTCAGTCAATGGTTTCCTCTCCTGTCCAGCTGGTGAATCTGGGAATTCTGAGGCAATGTTACAACTGTCTCATGTACATGGACAACCCTCTCCTCCTCCAAACAGATTCAAATATATGTGAGAGATGCAACTATTTAGCCAAACTGGAGGCTGAGCTCTCTCATCTCAAAACTGGTGTAACCAGTCAGGAGGAGAAGGTAACCTCACACAACACAATTCCAGTATCACATAGTCCCACCACATCAGCGAACCAAACACATAAATACACAAAAGCATACTCGGAGGCTCTAAATAAAAATCTACCTAAGCAACAGAGACCTCCAAAGCAGACATCCAAGCAAACGCTACCTCAAAACAAAACACGCACAACACATAGCCCATGTGCCAAGCAGCCACAGCCCTTAAGGCTGAATAACACACCTGATACTCTTGTAATAGGTGACTCTATTGTCAGACACACTGACGTCCCGCTCACCAGGCTGAATAAAGAGAAGGTCACGATGAGCTGCCTGTCAGGTGCTAGGATCCGCCACATAACGCAAGCACTCAGGTCACTCCAAAGCAAATACAAATATGACTCGGTCATTGTACATGCTGGTGTGAATGACCTGAGACGTACCTCCCTGGACTACATGAAAAGAGACATAGAGGAGCTCTCTGATCATGTAGCCCAGGCTGGTATGACCCTGACCTTGAGCAGCATCTTACCCTCACCTAGAATGATGCCACAGTACAATGACAAAATGATCGATTTTAACAATTGGCTAAAATTTTGGTGTGATTCAAAGGGGATCCAGTGTCTGTCAGCCTGGGATGACATGCTCGACAAGCCACGTTGCTTCGCTAGGGACAGCTTGCACCTGCCACCACTGGGCTTTCGGATATTGGCAAAGGCTCTTGCCACCCCCATAGTGCCTTTTTTAGGCAAGGCTCAAAAGTCAAACCCACCCCCATAGACAGCACAAGGAACAAGAAACTAAGGGTAATGCTGCTTAATGCCAGAAGTCTTAACCTCAAGATGCATGCACTCGAAGCTCTCCTCAGTATGGAGAACATCGATATCTGTGCAGTGACAGAAACCTGGTTCAAGGCTCCAGAGAGCACCCCAGCACTACCAGGCTACACCTCATATCATGCTTTTCGGCCCCAAAACCCGGACCGAACCACAAAAGGAGGGGGAGTTTCCATATTTATCAAGGATATCTACACCTCCAGGTTAGTGGCATTGCACGAAGTATCGGAGACCATCCGTGTGCAACTAACAGTGGGCAAGACTGCTTTTCAGTTTATAGCATCCTACAGACCACCCTCTCAAAGTGAGGAATCCCAATCGGCTTTCCTGAAAACATTGGAGAACATGAAGATCTCAACGAACACCATTATATTGGGTGACTTCAACTACCCAAACATTGATTGGGAGCACTACTCAAGCCCCAGCACCTTAGCCCAAAGGTTCCTGGAAATTATAAACTCAAATGCTATGGAACAACTAGTCACCACTCCCACAAGGGGGGACAACATACTAGACCTGATCATTACCAACATGGGGACTCTATGCTCCACACCATAAGTATATCCCTCATTGGTAAGATCAGACCATAAATTAATTTCACTGGATGTCCACATCCCTACCCCACCCCCAGCCCAGAAAACCACAGTGAAAAACTTCTCAAAAGCAAACTTCTCACTTCTCAAAACTGAAGTGGAAACCTTCAAGGCCCCAGGGCCAGTGGAAACTATGGCCCAAACTGCAGAATCCTATATAAACGCATTCTATGGACATCTCCAGGAATGCATGGATCATGCTATCCCAAACAAAACCAAGACCCAATCATCCAAAGGCAGGCGTCCAGTCTGGTGGACCCCTGCCATAAATAAACTGTACAACAGAAGGAGGAAGCTACTACATGAGAGAGCAAAATCCCTAATAGGGAAGGCATCTCTGATCAGTACTAGCAAAAAATTACGATCCCTCATAAAATCCTCCAAGGCCAGCTTCGAGAGAAAAATTGCACAGGACACCAAAGACAATCATAAGGCTTTTTTCAGTTATGTTAGGAACCTGGGCTGCAACTCCCAGACTTGTTCTGAGTTGATTCTAAACGACAAAAAATACACTGAACCCACAGGCATCGCCAACATCCTGGCAGACAGGTTCAGTGCAAACTTCTCCACCCCCTCCCCCACAAAAGAGCAAGTATCTATCCCGGCTGAGGGCTGCCTTCCAAACATCTCTGATGCTCAGGTGAAGGCTGCCCTCTTCAAAGCAAAAGACACTGCTTCCATGGGACCAGATGGCATCCCAGGTTGCATCCTACATGAACTCCAAGAGGAACTAATCCCTCAAATAAAACAGCTATACAATTTCAGCCTCACTACAGGATATGTGCCCACAGAATGGCGTACAGCAACAGTGGTCCCACTCCACAAAGGTGGAGCCTCTACAGACCCTGGAAACTATAAGCCTGACTAGCTTAGTCTGCAAGGCTATGGAGAGGATCATCATGGAGCTCATAAACAAAGACATTGGGGATCTACAGACACTAGATCCTACCCAGTTCAGCTTTGTCAAGGGCAGATCCTGCCTTTTGAACCTGGTTGACTTCTTCAAAACAGTCACCAAAGCCATCGATGAAGGGAAGGTAGTCCACACAGCCTATCTGGATCTTGCAAAGGCATTTGACACAATACCCCACTAGGGCATCATAGATAAGCTATCCAGCTTAAATATAAACCCCTATGTCACAAGATGGGTCACAAACTGGCTCAAAGACAGACCCACAGAGTGAGAGTTGCTGGAGACATGTCAGACTCGAAACCGGTCACAAGTGGCATCCCAAAGGGTTCTGTCCTGGGACCACTCTTGTTCAGAATATACTTTTCCGAGGTACAGGCAAACGTGGGAGGACTATGGCTCACCAAGTTTGCATACGACTGCAAACTGGGTGCCATAATCGACTCTCCAGCTGACACAAACATCCTTCAAAAAGGTCTCACAGAGACAGATAACTGGTGCCAGCTCCATGGTTTAAAGCTAAATGCCAAAAAATGTATAGTCATACCCTTTGGCAAAAACAATGTGCCCGCAAATTACCACATAAGCGGAAACCCATTAAGTATAGAGAAAGTTATTAGGGACCTGGGGACCCAAGTCGATAGCAATCTCTCCTTTGAAAACCACATTGCCAAAGTGGTTAGAAAGACCTTCTACATAGCCCACCTCATCACGAAGGGTTTCACATCTAGATCAAGAGAGGTAATCGTGCCCCTTTATTCATCCCTCATCAGGCCCATCATAGAATACAATGCCCCTTTTGGGATGTACCTTACCCGACACCTGCAGCAATTAGAAAGACCCCAAAAGTATCTCACCAAGAGGATCAAGGGTCTCAAACAGATGCCATATGCTGCTCGGTTAAAAAAACTCCAGCTCTACTCAGTTGCATACTGTCTACTTCGAGGTGATCTATGCCTGACATACAAAGCTATGTCAAATCCAGAATTAATGGACATGCTCCACCTCAGTAAATCTAAATCTCTTAGAGCCACATGCTCAAGGGACTTGAACCTCAGCACAGAAATAAATAGAACTTGCTGGAGGGACAGGTTCATAACCCAGAGGCTCCCTCGCTCTGGAATAGAATTCCAGTTCATGTGAGGCAGAGCACCGCACTGAATCTCTTCAAGAAGAATCTCGATAGGTGGATGGGGATCGTAGGTTTGTCCCAGGGATTACTCCCGTGTCACTATTAGACAGAGGCACAGTAAACTAAACCTTAAAAAGGGCACAGTATACTCAAATCAAGGGGTGGCGTAAGCCATACAGAATCTGGCTAGGCTTATAATTGCCCCAAGGCAGATAGCCTAGTATGAACCTATGAACCTATTATGAGAGGCAGTTTTTCACATTTTGTCCACTGGTTGCACATTATGAGAGGTAGTGTTTCACATTTTGTCTATTGGGTTGCACATTATGAGAGGTAGCGTTTCACATTTTGGCTATTGGTTGCACATTATGAGAGATAGCGTTTCTCATTTTGTCCACTGCTTGCACATTATGAGAGGTAGTGTTTCTCATTTTTTCCACTGGTTGCACATTATGGGAGGTAGTGTTTCACATTTTGTCTGTTGGTTGCACATTATGAGAGGTAGTGCCTCACATTTTGTCCACTGGTTGCACATTATGACAGGTAGTGTTTCACATTTTTAATATGGAATATTAGGAGCTATGGTTTACTCTGAAACAGTTTTGCTAGCATTAGTCAAAGCTGTTCCCTTTAGAGGTTCACAATAAAGTGTATCTACAGCCAACTCATTTCTTTACCAAGTAAGGACACAGCTCCTCTTCATGCATAAACCGTAGATCACATTTTAGGTACATTATAAATGAGGAAGGAAAGCTCTCAGGGCTCTACTGACACTAATATTGCAAATGCATATTTTTTTTCAAAACAAACCAATACTGTCATTTGAGAACGCATATATGAATGTCATGTACTTTACTTTATTTTAAATTTAGGAACTTTCATTCATCTTTATTTTATTGTTATCTGAATCCTGACAACCTTTCTTGGCTAGCACTTTACAGCATCTTAGTTTTCACTTTGGCTGAACTTTGATACAGCAGTTTTTTGTGTGACTGTAAAAACCACTCCCCCAATGCAACATACTATAACCTGAGGCCTGATCCTTTAGTAAAAGCTCTGCAGGGTGACAGACGGAGCAATGTCTTCTGCACAAAGCAGCAGTGCAGATTGAATTTCTATGCAGAGCACACGAAGGTGGCTCTGAGCAAAAGAACTAGCTGTCAGCAGGCAGACAACGTGGCCGAGATTAGCACCGATAAGTTTCCATGCTGACGCTTTCATTACTTGCACTCTTATCTCTTCTAATGTTTAAGCCTTCTCTCCCTGTTTCAGCTTTTTTCCATCTGCCTTTTTCTCTGATCTTTTGCTACCCCAAGATGTTTTCTTATCTACACAACAGCTATACTTATGGGACCAGAGTTCAAAACTGCTCTACAAATTTGATTTAAACGTTCCAGACAAGTGTAGGAGCTGTGACTGCATTTGTACGCACATCTATTAAGCATCCTGGCCTTGCTCTGTGCGTTTCATTACAGATAGTAGTACAAAATGTCAGAAGATGTCAGAATAAATGTTTACTAATGCTGCATTCAGCTTTCAGTGCACGTCTGATCAATCCCTATCTGCAATGAATGTAACCATATGTAAAGGGAAAATTGTGTCTCCTGGTCATATCTCAGAGCTAATGATTAGGAGACACAGAAAACCTAGGTTCAAATCTCAAGTCAGAACTACGGATATTTCTGTCTATATTCACAGTGTGCTATCCTTAGGTGATAGAATGAAGATGGTAAGATCCTAAGGCAATCATTTAGTATTGTGACTGAACGCAAAAAAAAAAAAAAAAAAAAAAAAAAAAAAAAGTAAACAAATCCAAATTGGCCAATTACTAGGGACAATGGTATCTGTTCCAGTGCCAGCCATTATCTGCACCTCAGTTTTACCCTAGTGAATCTGATGGAGATGAAGCAGCATTATGGGACAAACCCCTCAGAAAGTGAAGGAAAATGTGAAGAAAATGATTATTCAAGGGCTGAGGGAACAATTAAAGACAATGTCAGGATAACTGCATGGCAGACAAGCTGCAGTCTGTTCTGACATTTCAGCAGAGAGGAGATCAGAAGAAGTAACAAAAATCATTTCCAAACAAATACATACACTTATTAACTAAATAAATTAAACAAACAAACAAAAATTGACCGATCGGACAAAGATTTTTAACTGTTGTATGTAAATCCGTAATGCCTTATAAAACATTTCTTCATTAGTCATTCATTCTCTCAGGCGATTGCTGTATCAGGTTGTATTTGTGATGGCAAACCAATCATCTACTGTACAACTCTCCATGTTTGCCCTAGATCAGTCACCATGTTATGATGGCTAAAGGTGTACAGGAAAAGAAGCTCCACAAAGTATTCCAATAAAACTGTAAGAAGAACACTTATTTATTAACCAAAACAATGAAAAAAAATACCCTTGCTAAGCACTTTCGTCCAAACAGTGGACTTCATCAGAGCACAGATATAACAGCGGTCATGGACCCTTTTATATTTAAACAGACCAATCAAGTAACAAAACCAATTATAAAACACGATTAAACTGATCCTAGTTAATTAATTAGAATGAATAACAAGAAGAATACGTTGTAATATTTTTTATAACATAATGTGGTGTGATTTGATTAAGGATTAATTAACCAGGATCAATTTAATCAAGTTTTACAACTGGTTTTGTTACTTGATTGGTCTATTTAAATATAAATGGGCTCATTGTCACTATTATACCCATGCTCTGCTGAAGTCCACTGTTTGCACGAAAGCCTTAGCAAGGATGCATTTCATTATTTTGGTGAATAAATAAGTGTACTTCTCACAGTTTTGCTGAAATATTTTGTGGAGCTCCTTTTCCTGTTCAGCTTTCTTTTGGGTTTTTAGTTGTAAGTAGTACGTTCTACCAAAGACTGTTGCCATTTTACTTTTTTTTTGGATGGCTAAAGGTGCGCACTTCCCACTTTTGCAGATCTTTACAGCTAAAGGTATAGCCACCATTTATAAAGGTCTCAGTAGTAACAAAGACAACAACGTACACTATATGAAAGTATACAAATGTGATAAGTCTTATCACTTGCATAAAAAAAACCCCAATGGGATCATACCCTACATCAATGATTACTCGCAGGTTCCAGACTAGACAGAAAAATAACTCAGAAAACTCAACAAACCATAGACTCCATGACCATGACTAACATTTCATCTTTAAATACTGTTTGGCCTGCAAGCACTCAAGATCTGTCATGTGTCTTTCTGTGACTGCTGCCATCTTATCATTACTGCTAGTGAGGGGACCACTATTTCAAGGCCACATCACACTTCAGGTGTACACACAGATATAACCTGCACTCTTTCTAAAGTCTTGGGGAAAAATACATTTATTAGGCTGATAAAAGTTCTAAACAACGTGGTACTCATCATAGACTGCTTGAAGATATCACTAAGGTACTTGCTGAACCCTAAAAAAAGTTTATCTGAACATTTAAAAAATGGATGCAGTGTCTTCAGATGGCTGAGCAGCAGATGACACTTTGCTATCAAAAATTCTCAGGAATGTATTCTGAAAAATACAGGCACATCAGCCTAATCTCATTGTGGCAATATCCTTTAAATTACATCCACCAGGTATCACATGGCCTGACTTGCCAACATCAGTGCAAGTTTATCCAGGATATCAACTGTTTTACGAAATTTAGAGCAGAATGAAGCCACTTGTATGGACCTCCAAGAGATTTATATTTTTCATCTGGTTCCCCTCATGATTTCGCCCATCAGAACATCTCTAATACAAGCAAAGAAGTACTTGACAGATGAGATGCTTAGGTTCATGGCAAAGACCGTCCTCTAAAATACCCTTCCAGTCCTCATTGGAGATAATCTGGAGGTGACTGCATTATGCTAATCTTTCTAATATCACCTGTAATGAAATGTTAATCTTTCTAGATATTTATGATTTTTTAACAGGGTTGATGGTCTGGTTTTCAGACTATTTTCAGCACTGACCTACGCCACATACGGCAGTTACAAATTTCAAAATACAGTAACCATTCTGTAATACTGTACAATACAGTGAGTGTAACATATGTACATAAAAAGAAATATATGGCATAAGTACAAATAAAGAAAGTACAGAGAGTTACAGTGCAATGCTGTGCAACAAACACTTTAAAGTAAAAAAGAAGAAAACTAACTGATGAGAGGAGTGGTAGGCCTACTGTCAGCTTCATATGCACAGATTCATGGTTATACAAACAGATTATTATGACACAAGAAGTAAGGAGGTCTGTGCAAGTTTGAGCCAGCGGCTTGATATCAACACTTAGCCTGTGTCAAAACAGTGACACCTATATTTCTTATTAACAGACTGAAGTAGCTGCTTTTGAATGTACTTAATTCATGTTGTTTCCAGACATTTTGTGGTAGTTAGTTCCATGTTGCAACTGCAAGCTTTGAAAAAAGCTTTTTCACCTATAGCTTTTGTGAAATATACTCTAGATGTGTATTAACCATAGATGAGAGTGGGGAGTAACTGGTTTGTCTAACGTGTTACAGGTGGGCAGTTGTTTGTATGTGAGGCAGTTAAACAAAAGAGCTTCCCTAGCAGTTATTGACAGCCATTTGGATTTTTTCTAATGAACAACAATGAAGTTCTCTGGGGCCACCTTGGATTTTAGGTTCATAGGTAGGTACTAGGCTATTGGCCTAAGGGCCTACGTAAGCCTAGCCAACAAGGTTACCTGACTTATGCCACCCAATAAAGTTAATTTCCTGTGCCCCTGTCGAGCAGAGCCACAGAAGTGATCCCCTGGGTGTATTTCCCATCCACTTGTCAAGATTTTTCTTGAAGACTGCTAATCAGGAACTTTGCTTGACATAGATGGGTAGCTTGTTCCAGAGTATGGGAAGTCTCTGGGACAGGAATCGATCCCTCCAGCATGTCCTGTTTATTGTGGTGATAAGGTTTAGGTCCCTAGACCGTGTAACTCGGATTTCTTTAGGTACAGGATGTCCAACAGCTCTGGGTTTGACATAGCTTTATATGTTAGGCAGAGATCACCTCGGAGTAGGTGATATGCTATGGAGTAAAGCTGGAGTTTTTTGAGGTGGTCAGTGTAGGGCACGGTTTGAGGCCAGTAATCCTCTGTGAGGTACTTCTGTGGCCCTTCCAGCTGCTGCAGATGTCTTATGAAGTACAATCCAAAAGGGGCATTGTACTCTATAATGGGTCAAATGAGCATTGAGTAGAGGGGAACAATGACCTCTTTTCCTAGATGAGAACCCTTTTGTGATGAGGTGTGCCATGTAGAAGGATTTCCTGGCTATTGTGGCTATGTGATCAAAGGAGACTTCTGTCCACCTGGGTCCCAAGGTCTCTTATCACATATGTGGCGTTAAGTAGACTGCCGCCTATGTGGTAGTTCATGGTTACAGAGTTTATACCAAAGGGGATGACAATGCACTTTTTGGCATTGAGCTTGAGGCCATGGCTCTGACACCAGGCATCTGTCTCAGTGAGGCCCTTCTGTAGGATGTCCACATCATTTGGGGACTCAACTATGGCTCCTAGTTTGCAGTCATCTGCGAACTTAGTTAGCCAAAGGCCTTCTGTGTTAGCCTGTACTTCAGAGAAGTAGATACCAAACAGGAGAGGTCCCAGGACTGAACCCTGTGGTACTCCACGTGTCACTGGCTTGAAGTCAGATTTGGACTTTTATAGTGTGGGTACTGTCAGTGAGCCAACTGGCAACCCATCTTGTGACGTAGAGATTTATACCTAGTTTAGTGAGTTTCCAGAATGGGGGATGGTATCAAAAGCCCTGGTTAGGTCAAAATAGGCTGTGTGAACCACCTTACCCTCGTCTACAGCTTTGGCGACTGCCTCAAAGAACTCGACCAGGTTCAGGAGGCATGATCTGCTTTTCACAAACCCAACTGGGTGGGGTCCAGAGTTTGGTGGTTACAAATCTCCGAGTTCCATGATGATACGTTCCATGGCCTTGCAGACCAGGCTCATCAGGCTAATAGGGCGATGGTTCCTGGGATCAGTGGTGACTCCCCCTTTGTGGAGTGGGATAACTGTTGCTGTGCACCACAGTGGGCACAAAGCCTGATGTGAAACTATGATTGAATATGGTGCTTAGGTGGGTAGGCAGTTCGTTCTAAAGTTCATGTAATATGCAGCCTGGGTTGTAGTCCGGTCCCATGGATGCTGTGTTTTTGGCTTTAGAGTGTGCAGCTTTTACCTGCGTAGTTGTGACTACGGGGACTCTGCATTCTTCCTGTATAGACACAGGCCCTTTAGGGGGTGAGAGGGGGGTAAAGTCAGCACTGAACATATCTGCCCAGATGCTGGCAGTATCAGCTGGTTCTGTAATTTTCAGGCCATTGTGCTGTAACTCAGAGCACATCAGAGTGTTTACGGCAGGGGACCACCAGATTGGCTTCCTTTTTTTGGAGGATAGTGTTGACTCTGTTTGGGATAGCATGATCCATGCACTCGTGTAAGTGCTTAGAGTGCATCTGTGTAGCATTCAGCAGTTGTAACTGAATTGCCTATCTGCATGGGAGTCATGAAGTTCCCCACTTCTGTCTTAAGAAGCATGAAGTTGGCTTTGGAGAAATTTTTCTGTGATTTCCTTAATGGGGGAGGGATGTGGACATCCAGGGTGATTAGCTTATGGTCAGATCTGACCTAGGAGATTACCTCAGGTTTGGAACACCGGTCACTCATGTTGGTAATGACTATGTCTATGATATTGTTATCCCTGGTGGGGGTGTGGATAAATTGATCCAGGCCATTGGAATTTATGAAATCCAGAAAGCGTTGTGCGAAGGAGTTGGTACATGAGTAGTTTTCGCAGTTAATGGTGGGGTAGTTGAAATCGCCCATTATTATAGTGTTTGGTTGAACCCTAACATTTCCCAGTATATCAAAAAGAGAGTGGGAATCCTGGGGCATGGTGGGGGATCTGTACCAAGCTACAATTTGTATTGCAGTTTTGCCCAGAGTTAGTTGCACTTGGATAACCTCGGATGCATTATGCTGAGCAACTAGCCTGGAGGTGTGGATATCCTTAATGAATATGGACACACCTCCACCTTTGGCGTTCTGGTCCAGGTTAGGTGGCCGGAAAGTGTGGTATGAGTTATAGCCTGGTAATGCAGGGGTGCTCTCTGCTGCCTTGAACCAGGTCTCGGTCACTGCACAGGTATCGATGTTCTCCATTTTAAGGAGTGCCTCGAGGGAGTGCATTTTGAGATTTAGACTTCTAGCATAGAGTAGCATTAACCTCAGGTTTTGCTTGCCTGTTCCTGTTACGGTGGTGAATTTGGCATTTGAACCTTGCCTAAAAAAGGCACTATAGGGGTGGCAAGAGCCTTAGCCAGTATCCAGAATCCCAGGGGTGACAGGTGCAGCACATCTCTGGGAAAGAATTGTGGTCTGTCAACCATGTCGTCCCAGGCAAACAGATACTGGATCCCCTTAGAATGACACCAGAAGCTTAGCCAATTAATCAAGTCAATTATTTTGTCCTTGTACTGTGGTATCATTCTGGGCGATGGCAGGATGCTACTCAGGGCTAGGGTCATACCTGCCTAGGCTACAAGATCGGTGAGCTCTTCCATGTCTCTTTTCATGTAGTGCAGGAAGGTACGTCTCAGGTCATTCACACCAACATGGACAATAACAGTCATATCTGTACTTGCTGTGGAGTTGTTTATATTTATAAAGATATGATACTCATATATTTCTAAATCTCAACAACCAAATAACCGATAGAACTCAGCCTCATATGAAACCTCTCAGCTAGGTGAATAAAATGCTGCTGGCAGTATGTGTAAATTCAGTGGCTACTGAGATATTGTAAGTTCTTTACAAAATATTACAAATGTAATACTTAATGTGTTTACTGTAACTAATAAAAATCAGTTTAAGACCTATAACCTAAAGAATACTAGGGTTTGCCATTTATAGTTCTTTCATAACTCCTATGGTTCCAGAGATGTGAACATTTGTTTGAAATGGACAATTTGATTGTCAAAAGGCTTAGAAAAGTTGCACTGCAAAATTCCTTAGTTACATTTGAGTGAATGAGTTAAATTGATAGTGTCCCCTAAAGAGAATTCTTCACCAGGGGAATCCTCCTCTTGGGTAACAAATTCCTTAGGAGACTCAGTTTGAGATGAATAAGAAAGGGATTCATCAGATGAGGTGGTGTCTTTAGATTCAATCAGAGGGTTGAGAGACAGGAGGCTGAGGTTGTTGAAAAGCCTGAAAGGCCTTGAACAAATTTTGGGAGAAAACTTCCCAGTCAGTAGAATGTGAAGTAGCAGAGTGCTTAAGCTCGTTTTCTCTTGAGGGCCTGAGATTTAACAGGCTGCATGGTTGACAGAGTGGTGGGAAGGGGAGCGGAAGGCCTATCAGAATTAGGGAAACGTGGTTCCCTCTCACCATCAGGCACTGATGGCCCACAAGCCTCAGCAGACAAACCAAGGATTTCTGCCAAACTGGCATCCAAAAAGGTTCCCGGCTCGGAAAGTAAATCTGAGATCTGAGGAGTCTCCAGGCTCTCACATGCCTCAAGAGACTTGGTGGATATCTGAGGTGCACAAAGTGTTTCAAGCCTACCTCTCTTGGTTAGCTCATCTGATGGACCTCCCGCACCCTCGATACTCAAGGCCAGGTGGAGCCTCTGATTTTCTAAATATATTTTCAAGGAAGCTAATCGTCTAAGGGACTTGGGGACAAATGATTGGCAAAAAGCACTGTTCATGAGTGCCCTTGTGTGGAATCTGTCTCCACAAGCACACTTGCCCTTCCTAGAAGTCATGAAAAGCTGGAATACAGTAAAATGCTAACAATAAGGTAAGAAATCAACTTATCTGTAAGCGGGCAGTCGAACAATAATGAACAAATGGTAAACACCTCTAGCTGGCAATCTGACATCTGATGATCACTGCAGCAGGAAAGTGATTACTTGGCATGTGCAGACATCACATTTATAGCAGACGTTGGTTTATGGCACTAGCATGCTATGTCACACGTACCCCTAACTGAAGACCTTGGTATACTGGCAGGATGCATGGCGCTGCAGGCAGGCATATCCCTACTGTAATGAATACTGCAACATGAGAACAGGAGAACAGAGGTAATAGCCTTGCACAACCATTTGGAAATTTCTGACACTGTCCCTTACCACCCTCATAATACAACAGATGCAAATAACTGAAAGAGTACCAGAATGGTCTGTGGATACTCAAGGTCTAAAGTATCCTCTCTCCTCCATGTTTCTGCTCAGGAAAGAAAATGGAGAGATGGACAGTTTAGCTTAAATGGATACCACTTTATGCATAAAAGGTTTAGTTCTAAAAGAAATCATCTCCCTCACCATGCAACTCTGATACACTAAGAGGTCATAGCACTCAGTAAAACTGCTTACATGTTAAGAACCTCAAGTCAGCCAGGTTAGCTGGCCAAATAGAACACGTTCGCTTCTCCATCATAAAATTAAGTCAAGGAGGAGGGCACTGATCTACTTGAGGGCCTCTTGTGCAAACAAAACCCTTCAAAAACATTTTGACATGAGACAACACTGGAAACAGGAGGATCCATGGGCATACATGCTGAAATGGAAGATAAATGAACCTTGACAAAGGAAGAAAAGCTGTAGGATAGTAGCTGTTTTAATAACAAATGATAGTAACTCAAATATTGTAGTACCACAGAACTAGCACTGAATGGGTGCTAGTTATGTTGGCATCAACTAAAAAACCTTCATATGTACTTTCTAATAGAAGGCTTTCATGCCTCCACTACTACCTGCTGCACAGGTTTAGTAAAAAGATGTCCAAAAAGAATTAACACCTTATCACCCAGGCAGTCAACTGACAATGTTGGGATGTATTCTTGTGTGAGCAGATCTAGCCTGTAAGGAAGCTTGTGGTAATTGCCCCTGGCCTTTTCCAAAAGGGGGAAAGTGCAGTTGTGTACACTTACCATAAATGTAGATGTTATGGTGTAATCACGTTGTAGTCATCACATTTGGGTTATCCCTGCCAGGGTAGCCCTTGGCAGTCCTGAATACCAGAGGCTTAGTATTTCGGCGTCGGTTGATGTCGCTTCAGGACTGACATCAGGTCAGTAGTATAAAGTAAGGCAGCCAACGCCATTACATCAGTTTTTCTTGCCCTGTCAGGAGCCACCAAGTGGGAGCCAGGTTCTGGTGGAAGAACCCCACCAGTAGAAAGTAAATACCAAAATGTCCCTTGTAAGGGACGACTCTGATGAAAGCTGCAGAGGTGGAGGCTGCTATGGTGGGGTAAGTCCTGACCCCCTTAGGGGGAGGCTTTCCATGTTACTTGTAACAGAAATGGATGCAGTGTGCTACCCATTTGGAAATTGCTTGGAGATGGCTTTGCCCTCTGCCCCTGCAGCAAAGCTAACCAGAAATTGATCAGACTTTCTGAAGGGCTTAGTCCTGCCTAGATAGAATCTGAGCTGTCTGTGTACATTTAGAGTGTGCAGGATCCTTTCCCTCTTCTGTGGGTTAGGGAAAATGTGGGCAAATTAATGGATTGGTTGGGAGCCACACTGGACACCACTTTGGGCATGAAGGATGGGTTAGTCCTGAGGGAAACCCTGTCAGCATGGAAGATGAAGGACTCCACAGCTATTAGTGCTTGTAGCTCGGAGACCCTTCTGCCTGAAGTGATGGTCAGAAGGAAAGCTGTCTTCCAGGAGAGAAATTTTAACTGTGCTGAAGATGCTGGTTTGAAGGGGGGCAGGATGAGCTTTTCCAACACAAACATTAAGGTCCCAGCTGGGGTAGGTGCTCTTCTGAGTGGCCTCAAGTTGCTAGCCCCTCTTAGGAATTGTTTGATCAGAGGGTGTGAGAAACAATCTACAGACCTTGTTTATGGTCATCTGCGGATTTGGGGTGTTCTGATGGGAAGTATTCTATGTATAAGCAGCATCCAGTACTACATAGTGGGAGTCATTTTACTCTGTATCTTGTAGGCTGCTGACAGGTGACTTGTCCAAGGACTATAGGACAATCTCTAAATCCTGCCCTAACAGAAATGCTGCACTGAAGAATTTGCAATGCTGTGTGTATGTGCTCTTTCAGGTACGGCAAGTTCAGGTAACGCCTCCCTCCCAACCTCAGTAAGTGCATGATCCACAAATGAGGTATGGCAACATAAAGCATCAATATGTCACCCATGATCTCCTGCTCAAGAATATTGGAGTGGAAAGAAAGAACCAAACGTGCTGATTAATGTTCACTTCAACTATCAAAATGAATGGCTGGTAGTAGTAAAGACGTAACAGTAATCGACATTTCTAATCTCCTTGCAGGAACAGTAAGGCACTTATTTTCTACAAAATCCTTGTTATGACTGCATCTAGTATGAATATGCCCCTTTTTAAAAACATTATCAGGTACCCTGAAGAGTACAAAGAGTACGCTCTTGCATTATAAAGAGATAAAGCCCCAAATATGACTCAGATATTCAGAGTGTGACTAGCAGACTGGAAGTAGGGAAAATGGCTGGAAGCAAGACAGGAATGGCGAGACCTGCTCGCCTCTGTTGGGAGAGGTTTGGGGACCACAAGAATTCCATTTATTTATTTATTTTTCATTTTGATAAGTGGGAAGGTAGTCAGGTTTGAACACTCTTTCAAGCCATGACCTAGGCCACAAGCCTTTACTTGCAGCACTGGGTCTCCGAATGGAGATATAATGATGTATAATGTATAAAAATGTAAGTTAAATATGATAAACATCAGTTTGTGTATAAATATAGCCTATACTAATCTAATAAACTTAATAGCGAAAGTATTAGATTAAAAACATATTCTTTAAGTTAACATTTTATCTAGAAAGTGCTTTTAACTTCAATATACATTTTTACATACATTTTTTAGATATTTAATTATTTATGCAAGTCATGGATTTATATGGTATTTATATAATGAAAGATAGTTAGGGTCCTTTAGAGGTGCCTATCATTTTGTCTGATTTTTCTGAATTTTCGATATTTAGATTGAATATATATAAAACAAAAAGTTTTTGTAATAGTAAGTATTTTATGATTTTATAATATTTATTAGGGGTTTTTAATAACATGTAAAAACAAGTTTTTTATGCTGTTGCCATAGCTTCTAAGGCATTGCAATAAATTGTAAGTCAGGAAGCAAGGGCACTTTAAATATGAAGTAGTTTAACTAATGGTTCAATCAAGGATTTACCTGGTTAATTGTTTAATTATGTTGAATGTGAGTATTATGGCTGTTGAGTTGTCTGATGAAGTTGGGGCATTTGCCTCGATGAAAGCGCTTACAATAAATTGGTCTTTGTGAAGTTTAAAGCAGCTAACTTGCTTTTTTTTTTTTACCAAGTTAGTAAAGTGAACAGTTTGTAGTTGTAATAAAACTAAATGCAAAAAAAAATGCATTATTATCCCCTTTGGCAAAACAGAATTCCCTACAAATTACAATATTGACAGCACCTCCCTGAGTTCCAACACAGTGGTCTAAGTCTTTGGAACACAGGTTGATAGCAATCTGAACTTTGATAAGTTTCCACAGTGGTAAGGAAACTCTTCTACATTGAGCACCTCATAAGCAAGGGCATAGCATCTAGGTCAGGGGATGTTATAATTCCACTGTACTCAACCTCATCAGACCACGAATAGAGTACAATGCACCCTTTTGCATGTCCTTCACCAGACACCTGCAGCAGCTGAAGAGTCCTCAGAGGTTTCTCACTAAGAAAATACAGGAACTCCAAACCATAGACAGGCTGAAAGCCCCGTCATTTTACTCTTGTAGGCTGCTGACAGGTGACTTGTCCCTGGACTACAGGACAATCTCCAAACTCTGCCCTAACAGAAATGAGCATCCGCAGTTCAGATGGCACAAGAGTCACTCACTCTAGGGATCTCAGTGTACCTTGTGACATCAACAGAACATTAGTTATTTCATACTTGGGAGCCATACATATATCTTCTCTCTCTTTTTTTTTTTTGTGAATTGCTTATTCAGTCACTCTTTCCAATCCTTTCTAACATCCTCTGATTGATTCCTATAATTATCATGCAATATTTTACATGACCTACTGTTTGTCTTTCGGCTTTTTCCCGGTAAGGGGTCGCCACAGCGGAACTCCGGTCCGCTAATGATTGGCAGTAGATTTTTTACAAAACACCGAGGTGCCAGCTCGATGCCCAACCTTCAACGAAGGCATGCCCATTTACGCATGCATGTGTTTCGAATGCTACCCAACCACGGGGAGGACATGCAGACTCCACACAGAAGGCACTCCCAAGCCAAGCCGAGAACCGAACGGGAGAACCTTTTGCTGTGAGGTAACAACGCTACCGCCGTACCACCAAGGCATTATAATTATCCCTTTTTAACAGCAGCTTTTATTCTAGATTCTACTAAAAACTATAACAGTGACGGTCTTTCACTTAGGAACCCTCTATTTCTTTCTCTTTGTCTATACTCTGATAAAAATCCTTGACAGGGAAGGAAATCCAAATTAATTCTTGTATTCTTCCCATTCTATTACCTTTCCGTCTCTAATTATTTGCTCCCAACGCCTTGGTTCTTTTGCCGCTTTCTCCAGTAAATTCCAGCCCCCTCTCACCTGTTCTCTGTACCCTTAACTGCAGTCATTCCTATTGATAGAATCTCCTTTCTCCATTCCCATGTTGACTTCATTCTTAAAAGACTTTCTGCTACTTTATGAATATAATATTCTGCATGACTACTGTTATTCTCCTTAAGGATCTACATCAAAAATCCCAGTCTCTCCTTGTTTCTTGAGCTCCCCATGTTTCATCATCATCCCCTTCCACTTTGAATTATAGCTTTGTGCTTGTGCTATGTATTGGAGCCTTAACTGTGTAGCTCTGAAACACCACTTCAAATCAGGGAATCCCAAACCACTCTTGGTTCTACTGGAAGGCTCTACTTGTCCCACTTGACTCTTGCCTTCTGCCCCTCCCAGATAAAATCATTCAGTTCTTTATTAATTACTACCCACAGCTTCATCTCTGGTTGATAAAAATATACCTGACCTGCGTATAAAACTAAAACATATTCACTGATTGTACCTTGCTATTCATATCCATAGTACAAAGCTTCCAGTTTCTCAGTTTTTATATTACGTCTTGTTTACTCTCTTCCCACATATCCTTAGCTGCCATAACAGAATACTTTTTAATACATACATGTACTTCATTTTATCATGTCCCCATAAGTATGGGTATTGCTGAACCAATTCAAGTGTGGGTAGACAGTTTACACCTATTGCCTTTATTTTATCTTCATTAAGTTTGTTTCCCAAAAAGACACGGGACTGTCTCAGAACGTTCCACGACGCTGAAATCTCCTTTTCTGGTTTTATCAGGTACAAAAAATATCTGAAAATAAAGCCAACTTTTTTTGATTAACACACCAATTATACCCTTGAAGTTATGAGTACTGTATTTTCTTTGTCAATGGTTCTAAATATAATGCAAATAGCAAAGGGGAAAGATGACAGCCCTGCCTGGTTCCTCTGCTCAAACAAAACTTACTTTTCACCTCTAATCCCTCAATATATCCTCCTAATCAACCTTATTTTATCAGGGAATACAAATGCTTCCATTGCCCTACTCATAACATCTACGCTTCCTATGTCGAATGCTTTGTCTGCATCAAGATCTACCACATTTTCTTACATTCTGCTTCCCCCTGAATTATCATTGTTTGATTAATGCTGTTAAAATGTTTGCCACCCCTCCACAAAACCACACTGGTCCATATATATCAATTTGGCATGACCTTTGCCATTATTTTAGCCATTATAGACATAAACACTTTATAACCATGGTTTAGAATTGAAATAGGCCTATATGACACTGGATCTGATGGGTCTTTACCATCTTTAGGTATTACAGCTGCCACAGCTTTCTTCCAGGATGCTGGTACTTCTCCTCCTTTTAAAATACTTTAAACAAAACCTTCCTGATCTTTACCACTTTCTTCCCTCCTAGCTTCCAAACTTCCACAGGAATATCATCTATTCCTGGAGACTTTACTACCATTTTCATCTCATCTCCTCCTAACTGTTAGTAATTGAGGCTCATCTGCCTCTAACCTTGGCATATTTAATTTTTCCATAAACAATTCCATTTCTGCTTTTTCTGGAAAAAAACAACAACAAAAACCTAGCTAGAGTTTGCACTGTCTGACTCCTTGAAACCTCCGGTAAAAGAGGATATATGCAAAGGACCCCTTAAGGACACCAGGTGAAACATGCATATCCACAGCTAGTGGAGTTTGGCTTTATTAGCCTGAATTTGTCCATTAATCAACTTAAAAAGAAATAAGTCATGAGAATTCAGAACCATCATATAGCTGAAACACCTGGTGTCCTTAAGGGGTCTTTTGCATATATCCCATAAGCCTCTTTTACAACAGGTTTCAAGGAATCACACGGTCAATCTCTAGCTTGACTAGTTTTTCTTGTTTTTTTTTCCAGTTGGATTGGCTATGTGCGCTGTTTACTCTTTTATTTCTGCTTTTTCTAGATTTCCACATTTTTCTGCTCTACATAGATTTTCATAAAATTTCCAAAATATTCCTAATACCTCTACAGGATCTCTGGTTATTTTCCTTATTAAAGGTTCTCTAAGCTTGGCAACAACCCTTTCTATTTTCTGCTGCCTGAGCCATTGTGCTAGAAGCATTTATCCTCTGGACTTATTTTCAAAAAACATTTGCTTAACAGCAATCTTTTGAAACTCATGCATTATCAAGCTAGTCCCTTATTTTCTCTTTAGCACTCGGCATTTGCACCTCTTCTTGTTCTATAAGATTCCTCCTATTCTACAATACTTAAACCTTTGTCAGTTCCTCTAATAATTCTTATTACTTCTTAACCTTATCTCTTTTTCTTTTATTTCTACCATATTTTTAAACTCCACATTCATTTTATCCAACTCCTAGCTATATTTTCAGAAGAAATTAGTAACTGCCCTAATAACTCCTGAATAATTTCCACTACCCTTTCCTTAAATTCATCTCTATTTAATGGATACCTGGGGAAGTGCCAGTGTCTCATATTTATTCCATTATCCTGGCATTTGATCTGAAATAGTTTTGGATGTGTATCACAACTTTCAATTGAATGCAAATATTCCTGTGGGAATATAATTTCTGTCTAGCATAGCCCAATGTTTGTAAATCGGGAAATAATACTGTATGTGAAGTCTCTCCAAGCTCCTACAACAGAAATCACATCTTCCATACCAAATATTTTCATAAATTTCTTCAAAAATATACCCCTTTCTGTTATATTTCTCTTCTAGCCTCCCCAAATACAGCCTCAATTATGCAGCTCAAATTCCAATCCCCATCTATAATAGGTTAGGTTCATAGGTTCATACTAGGCTATCTGCCCGAGGGCATTTATAAGCCTAGCCCATAGTTTTGTGGCTTACGCCACCCCTTTAGTATGGGGAACTATACCCATTATTTTGCTGTGCCTCTGTTGAGCAGTGACACTGAGGTAATCCCTGGGGTATATCTGCGATCTCCCATCCATTGGTCAAGATTTCTCTTGAACAAGGCCAGCGAGGTGCTCTGCCTCACATATACCGGGATTTTATTCCACAGCATAAGGAGTCTTTGGGTGATGAATCTATCCCTCCAGCACGTCCTATTAATAGCCGTGTCGAGGTTTAAGTCTCCGCCTTGTGGCTCTGCGGATCTAGATTTTTGAGGTGAAGCATATTCATCAAATCTGGGTTTGACATGGCCTTGTATGTTAGGCAAAGGTCACCTCTGAGCAAGCGGTGTTTACTGAATAGAGCTGGAGTTCTTTCAGTCGGGCAGCATAGGACAGATGTTTGAGACCCTTTATCCTTTGGTGAGGAACTTTTGTGGCCTCTCCAGCTGCTGCAAGTGTCGGGTCAGATACATTCCGAATGGGGCATTGTACTCAATCATTGGTCTGATGAGTGATGAGTATAGGGAGACTATGACCTCCCTTGATCTAGATGAGAATCCCTTCATGATAAGGTGGGCAATGTAGAAGGTCTTCCTAACTACTTTAGCTACATGGGTGTCGAATGACAGACTACTATCAACCTGGGTCCCCAGGTCCCTGATAACTTCTTGTGCTCAGTGGATTGCCACCTATTTGGTAGCTAGGGGTAACCTTGTTTTTCCCGAAGGGTATGACTATGCATTTTTTGGCATTTAACTTTAGGCCATGGCTCTGGCACCAGTTATCCGTTTCTGTGAGACCCTTCTGAAGGATATCTGTGTCAGATGTGTTTTCTACTATGGCCCAGTTTGCAGTCATCTGCAAACTTTGTCAGCCATAACCCTCCTGTGTTTGCTTGTACTTGGAAAAGTAGATGCCAAACAAGAGTGGGCCCAGGACTGAGCCCTGTGGTACACCACTTGTGACAGGCTTTGAGTCTGACATGGCGCCAGCAACTCTGACCCTGTGGGTTCTGTCACTCAGCCAGTTTGCAACCCATCTTGTGATGTATGGGTTAACATTTAAGCTGATGAGTTTTTCAATGATACCCGAGTGGGGTATTGTATCGAAGGCCTTCGCCAGATCGAGGTAGGCTGTATGGACTGCCTTTCCTCATCAATGGCTTTGGTGACTGTTTGAAAAAGTCAACCAAGTTTAGAAGGCATGATCTGCCTTTGACAAAGCCAAACTGGGATGGATCCAAAGTCTGCAAATTCCCTATGTCTTTATTTATGAGGTCCATTATGATCCTCTCCATGGCTTTGCAGATAAGGCTTGTCAAGCTAATGGGCCGGTAATTTCCAGGGTCGGTGGAGGCACCGCCTTTGTGAAGTGGGACCACAGTTGCAGTGCGCCACTCCTTGGGTACGTATCCAGAGGTAAGACTATGATTAAACAGCTGTCCTAGCTGTGGGTTTAATTCCTCGTTGAGTTCGTGGAGCACACAGCCGGGGACACCATCAGGTCCCATGGATGCTGTGTTTTTGCTTTGGAGAGAGCAGTTCTCACTTGGGCGTTGGAGATGTTTGGGGGCTGCAATCGCTTGGTATAGATATCTCTCCTTTTGGGGAGGGGAGTTTGCACTGAACCTGTCAGCCAGTATGTTGGCAATGTCTGTAGGATCAGTAATCTTCACATCATTTTGAACTAGTTCTGAGCATATCTGGGAGTTTCCTCCCAGGTTTCTAACATAGCTAAAGAAGGCCTTATGATTGTCTTTTGAGTCTTTAGCTATTTTTCTCTCAAAATTTGCTTTGGATGATTTTATGAGAGCTCTTAGTTTTTACTTATAGTGGTCAAGGGTGTCTTACCTTTTAAGGATTTTGCTCTATCTTGTAGTAGCTTCCTCCTTTTGTTGTAGAGTTTGTTTATGGCTGGGGTCCACCAGACTGGACGCTTGCCTTTGGTACAAAGAGTCTTTGTTTTGCTTGGGATTGCCTTATCCATGCAGTCCTGCAGGTGCTGGTAGAAGGCATTTGTAAGTGATTCAGTGGCTTGAGTACTGTTTTCCGCCGCTCGGGGCCTTAAAGGAGACCACACTAGTCTTTAGAAGTGTGAAGTCGGCTTTCGAGAAGTTCTTTACTGTGGTCTTTTTATTTCAGGTGGGGTGGGATGAGGACCTCCAGCGAGATTAGTTTGTGATCTGATCTCACCAGTGAGGGGTATACTTCTGGTGTTGAACATTGTGCTCCCATGTTCGTGATGATGAGATCAAGTATGTTTTCTCCTCTTGTGGGGATGGTGACTAGTTGTTCCATGGCATTTGAGTTTATGAATTCCAGGAACTTTTGGGCTAGGGTGTTTGGGCTTGAGTAGTGTTCCCAGTCTATATTAGGGTAATTGAAGTCACCTAGTATGATGGTGTTTGGTGATACATTTATCCCTCTAGTGTTTTCAGGAAGGCCATGTGAGGTTCCTGAGTTTGTGAGGGGCCTGTAACATGCTACAATTTGCAGAGCAGTCTTGCCTATGGTTAACTGCACCTGGATGGTCTCCGATGCATCGTGCGTTGCCACCAGTCTTGAGGTGTGGGTGTCTTTGATGAATATGGATACCCCCCCTCCTTTCTTGGTATTGTCCGGATTTTGGGGCGGAACGCATGATAAGAGGTAAAACCTGATAGTGCTGGGGTGCTCTCAGGAGCCTTGAACCAGGTTTCTGTCACTGCACAGACATCGATGTTCTCCATACTGAGAAGGACCTCGAGTGCGTGCATTTTGAGATTTAGACTTCTGGCATTGAGCAGCATTACCCTTAGTTTTTTTCCTTTTTTGTGTTCTAGGGTGGTAGGTTTAGAATTTGAGCCTTGCCTAAAAAGGCACTATGGGGGTGGCAAGAGCCTTTGCCAATATCCGGAATCCCAGGGGTGACAGGTGCAAGCCGTCCCTTGCGAAGCAGCGTGGCTTGTCCAGCATGTCATCCCAGGCAGACAGACATTGGATCCCCTTTGAATGACACCAGAGTTTAAGCCAATTGTTAAAGCTAATCATCTTATCTCTGTATTGTGGCATCATTCTTGGTGAAGGTAGGATACTGCTCAAGGTCAGGGTCATACCTGCCTGGGCTACATAATCAGAGAGCTCCTCAATGTCTCTTTTCATGTAGTCCAAGGAGGTACGTCTCAGGTCATTTACACCAGCGTGGACAATGACTGAGTCGTATTTGTACCTGCTGTTGAGAGACCTGAGTGCTTGCGTTATGTGACAGATTCTAGCGCCCGACAGGCAGCTTACTGTGACCTTCTCCTTACTCAGTCTGGTGAGCGGGACGTCAGTGTGTCTGACTATGGAGTCACCAATGACTAGTGTGTCTGTCATTGTGTTTGGCCTTAAGGGCTGTGACTGTTTGACACTCTGACTGTGAGGTCTATGTGTTGCAGGTGTTGTGTTCTGAGGTGGTGGTTGTTTGGGTGTCTGCTTTGGTGGCCTCTGCTGTTTTGGTAGATTTTTGATCAGAGCCGCCGAGTATGTCTTTGTGTGTTTATGTGTATGATTTGAGGTTGTGATGGTACTATGTGAGACTGGGTCTATAGTGTGTGTGGTAACCTTCTCCTCCTGACTGGTCTTGCCAGTCCTATGTTGAGAGAGCTCAGCCTCCAGTTTGGCCGTATAGCTGCATCTCTCGCATGTATTTGTGTTTTGTGGGAGGAGTAATATAAGTATATTCCCTACTGAAAGATGATTATTTCTCCCTGAATTTTCTTAAGCTCCACTGCAGCAGTTTTACATGGAATACACGCCATTGAAATCTTCCTCCCTTGCCAGTAGCCTGTTACTACTACAAATCTACCATTACTCTTTTTTTCCTCTCTCTTCTATCACTACTGGAGGCCTTCTAGCAATTGCAAATAATCCCCTTTTCTTTTATCCCAGGTATTCAGCTGAATAACCATCCTGAAATTCTTTCTCTATCAAATTCACATGTTCAGTTCTTTCCAAATGTGTCTCCTGTAACATAACTATTTGCACTCTGCACTTTTTAATATAGTTCACACTACTCTTTTTTTTTTTGTATATATCAGTGAGACCATTCACATTTAAAGATAAGGAAAGTGTTATCTTTATGATAAGAAGTTATTATTCCCACCTGTTATGTATAACAGCTTTTTTAATGTCTAGTTTCAGCTTTTATGCTACATGCATATACTAATCCTTGGCAGGTTGATCTTTTATACAGTTGTTTCCTATCATATCCATTTGAACCTATGTTATATCTTACAAGACTTCTTGTTTTAATGAAAACTCTCAAATAATAAAAAATTAAACACACCCCCAGAATCCCACTGTAATCTGTTAGCTTTATACAAACACACAAAACTATGTATATCTTTAAATAATGAAGTTTAACCATCCTAACAGGAACAATTGTCCCAGACTGACAGCTACACTCACAGCACTGAATTGACCTATAATGAAGGTTTATCCATGATAAGCCACATGGTACAGAATGTGCTGTTCTTACGCAAGATGTCTGCTTTTATCTCATCTTTATTCCTCTGCCAGATGTAGAAAACAACTTAAATGCTTTCAGAGAACATTATCTGATTGTCATTGAAAGAAAAAAGTATTCTGTTTTATTGCCCTTATTAGCTTGTCTCCATAGAAACGTGAGAATCAGATAAATGGTTGCCTTCGGCTACAAGCTTCTCATGTTACTATGAACATTTATTTGCTAAAGGAAAACATTTTATTGCATTCTATGTTCTTTTACTTATTTTCTTCCCCTTAAAATGCATTAGATCAAGAAGTCAAGGGCCTTAACCTAGACATTTCCCTATGCAAAAGTAAGAAAAAAGAATATCAGTTTTGCTTTTATCACATTCTTTTGTCCTGGCTTTCTTCTATTTTTACAATGCAGTGCCTACATTTTTTTAAAACTGAAGAAGAAAGAAAGAAAGAAAGAAAGAATGGAAGAAAGGGGCACTTGTTTACTTTAGTCTCCCTATTACACAGGACAATAACTGTAGAAGTGTTACCCTATAGCATGCAGTATATGTCATGTTTTATAAAAATACTGTTAAGAACAAACACGACTTATAGTTACCTCTTTCCTTCCTTCCTCCTCCCATCTCCTTAATGTTTGTCCAAACATTAATCACATGAAATACAGCATATGCTTTGGAGTCCCCTACAAGTTTAACAAAGTCAAAAAGTCCAATATTAACAGATTTTCTTGTTCTGCTATATTTCACAAATGTGATTGAGGCTTTGTAATCCCACATTTATTCATTAATTTATGAGTTGCTGGTTTTCTTCCTGTTGATCTTCACAGCCTAACTCCAACCTCTAGTTCATTTCCAATGTACTCCTGGTTCTTCTAGTCAACTCCTATGTTTTTTCTGTCTCTCAATCATTTTCCTTTTGAACACTGGTAAATGTTTCACTGGCATAGTCTCTCTATGAGCTTTATTATGAGAAGAATAATAAGCAGAATCTCCTTCTATTTGATAGTTCACTTTTTGCTTGACAAACTTTTGTTCTTTCTTAGCATGTTCTGCATCAGAAATGACTTTGACCTTCCAGGAAAAAATATTCTGAAGATAGTTGGATACAGCAGCTTGAATCTCACATCAGCTTCTCGACATTCCCTGATTGCTGGAATAAATTTACTCCTCTTCTGCCTGGTGTACAGTGAGTAATCATTTTCTACAAACACTCTGCTGTCTCTATCTTTTAGCACTATCTCCTTCTGCCACAGTTTTATATGAATCAACTCTTTCTGCTGGTAGGATTGCATCTTTATTGTTAGATGTCTTGGCTGCTTTCTCATAGGCAGGTTTTGAGTATACATACAATGTGCCCTTGTAATTAACAGCTCTTGCTGGGGAATACCAGTCCAGTTATTTAAGCTTTTATAAAATTGATGCAGTCTGTTCCATCCAGTTTCTCTGGTACGGCAGAAAATCTCAGGATTTTCCTACTTGCTCTAGCCTCTAACTCAAAACATCTCTGCTTGAGCAGTCTAATACTCAGCCAGCCTTTTCCTTTCAATCTCTGATTTTTGCAGTTATATCAGCTCATCTGAATATCTGTTTAAAGCTTCTTTCATTTTTTTCCAGCCTTTTATTTGAGCTGAATATAATCCTTCAGTTTTTCATTTACTTTAATCAGCTCTGAGCAAATTTGACTTATTTTTTCCTCCAGATTACTGGATTTGTACTAAAGCTGCAGCTTGAACTACTTTTTGCTGAACATCAGCAGTATTCTTCCCAGTGACTGTTTTCTCCTCAACTTTTGTGATTGATTTTCTTTTGCGTTCTCTAAATTTCTTCTTTGCTGGCATCCAAGCAATACAGTCATTAAAACTTGCTGAAAAAGACAAATTAACTACCTTTCTTTTCTGAGTATCTGTTTTCACAATGGGAGACATGAAATTAAGCTGTTACTCAGTATGCAGCTATCTTGGAAGTCTCAACACAGTGATCTATTGAAGTTAAGGAAGAAATTATGTATTGTTACTTTTATGCAAAAATTCACAAAATTTCTAGACAGAAGATATTCAGAAAGATTAAGAGATAAACTTTTAGGAAAGAAAAACACTTGCACAAGAAAAACTGTCAAAAGCTGCAAATGCAATGTGTTCATTAATACTAAAGATCCATGAAAAAATATTACATATATGATGAAATTGTGGGCAGTCTGGAAAAAGAAACAATATAGGTAATGCAAAAATATACAGAACAAAACCCAGAGATGTTTGAAAGGTATAACAAAACATGGACATGGGAAAGAAAAAGAGATCTGATGTGCTGTAATAAACCAATCAATACAAAAAAATGACTCCAAAGATATTTGAAGAGAAATACAGACAAAGGTAACCATATAAGGAAAAATTCACTATACAAAAAAATAAAACAAAGAGGGAACATGGAACAGTGGATTAGTAAGATGAAAGTTAAACAAATAGAAAATTAAGTTATGGAATATGTGCAAAGTGAAAGATTTAGTGTAGAAAATCCAACGAAGGTAATGTCACAGCATGATAGAACAATGTATCCCCAAATTAATAGAAACAGGTGGAGCAGGAGACATCTGAAGATGAAATATGGATATTTGAAAGAAAATATTTGATACAGTGTAATATTTATGCAAAACAGAATGCAAAAAAATAAATACACAAAAAGTGGCAAAAAAGATATTTGAAGAGAAATACAGGCAAAGGAATCCAGATATGGAGAATTTTACAGTACAAAAATTATAAAACAAATGGGGAAACTGGAAAGAGGATTAGTAGTGGAGAAGTTAAAGAAATAGAAACTGAAGTTATGTATTCCCTACAAAGTAAAATGATTTAGTGTAGAAAATCCAACACAGGTAATGTCGCAGCATTATGGGACAATGAGTCTCCAAATTAAGGAGAAACAGGTGGAACAGGAAGCACTTGATGACTTGCCAATTATGATGCTCTGGAGCCTTCAGTAGGAAACCAGTACAAAAGTTCAGCCGGAGTTTCACAGCAAGTGGAAAGTACAGTTGTGTACACTTACCATAAATGTAGATGTTGAGTGTATTCACTGTTGCAGTCATTACATTTGGGTTATCTGCTTGCAGGTAGCCTTCAGTCACCTGATTAACAAAGTCTTTGGTCCTGCATCAGTTGCTGTCCCTTCTTCCATGACGTCAGGTCGTCAGGGGTATAAAACATGCAGTTGACGCCATTACATCAGTTTTTCTTGCCCCAGATGTCAGGTGCCCCTCTAATGGGAAGCAATTAAATATAAAAGTATAAAAGTGCAAAGATATACTTCCAACAAAAAAGAAAATACACCAAAAAAAGGCTTTTAAGCATAGTAAAGGAAAGTAGAGGTATAGCAAAAAGAAGTTAGGGGACTGGAGGGAGGGTAACCAGGACTGCAACAGTGAATACACTCTAATATCTACATTTATGGTAAGTGTACACAAATGTACTATGTTCTTCGTGTTTCACTGTTGCAGTCATTAGATTTGGGTAGATTCCCAAAGCTATGGTTGGGAGGAGGAATTCAGATAATACGGCCAGCTATAAGGCCCTGCAAGACTGCAGTGGCAAAGCCAGCTCTGGATTTAGAGAAAATTGGCAAATGATAATGCTTGGTGAAAGTATGTACAGAACTCCAGGTAGCAGCTTCTAGGATGTCCCTGGGTAGGGAAGGATCTGAGAAAGGCTGTAGAGGTAGATGTAGCCCTGGTGGAGTGAGGTCTGAACCCCTGGGGGATAGGCTTTCCATGGTGCTTATAGCAGAAATTAATGCAATGGCTTATCCATTTAGAAATGGTTTGCTTTGAAATAGCCTTTCCTTCTGCCCCTGCAGGAAATGCCACCAGCAGTTGTTCAGATTTCCTTTGATGTTTAGTCCTGTCCAAGTAGAATCTAAGTTGTCTGTGCACATCTAAGGAATGCAGTATCCATTCCATTTATTCTGTGGATTGGAAAAGAAGGTTGGCAAATGAATGGACTGATTAAGAGCCACACTGGATACCACCTTGGGCATGAAGGATGGATTGGTTCTGAGGGACACCCTGTCCACATGAAAGATGAGGAAAGGCTCCACTGCCATAAGGGCCTGTAATTCAGATACCCTTCTAGCTGAAGTGATTGCTAAAAGGAAAGCTGTTTTCCAAGAAAGAAATTTTAAGTCTGCAGTAGCAGCTGGCTCGAAAGGAGGTAGAGTGAGTTTCTCAAAGACAAAGTTAAGGTACCAGACTGGTGTTGGAGCTCTCCTGGGTGGTCTCAAAATTTTGGCCCCCCCTGAGGAACTGCTTGAGCAGTGGATGAGTGAAGAGGGGAGATTCTGTGTTATAATGAGCTGAAATGGCTGAGGCATGGATTTTAATGGAGGGAAAAGATAAGCCCTTTTGAAGCATCTCAGTTAAGTACTGTAAAATCTGAGGTAAATTGGGCACTGCTGTGCTCATCCCTTGAGATTGGTTCCAGGCACAGAATCTTTTCCATTTTTCAGCATAAGATTTTCTAGTACTAGGCCTCCTTGCCTCTAAAATGATATCCATCACAGGTTTGCTGAGGGATGGTAAAGGAGAGATTAAGTAATAAGCCAGGCTGCAAGGTTCAGTGTTAGAAGCTGAGGGTGCAGAATCTGTTTCTCCTGCTGAGACAGCAGGGAAGGAGTCTGAGGCAGGTGCCATGGAGATAACCGCATGAGAGAGTACCAGTGTTGGCATGGCCAGTCGGGAGCAATCAAAATCATCCTTGGTTTGTCCTGCTTGATTTTTAGTAGTACTTTGGAGAGCAGAGCAGAGGAGGGAAGGCATAGACTGATAGATTTTTCCAGCTGAAGAACAGAGCATCCATTTTCCAGGCTTGTTTGTGGGGAGTCCTTGTGCAAAGGTTGCCCAATTGGTAGTTCTGGGGAGAGGCAAACAGGTCTACACCTGGGCTCCCCCATTTGCTTGTCAACATGTTGAAAATCCTTGGTTCCAGTTTCCACTCGTGTGGGTCCATGAGGTTTCTGCTTAGTCCATCTGCCAGTGTATTTAATTTTCCTGGCAGGAATTGAGCTTGTAGGTGCACTTGGTAGCTCAAGGCTGTGTTCCACAATGCCATGGCTAGTCTGCAGAGGGGGTAAGAATGTGTACCCCCCACCTTGTTTATGTACCACATAACAGTGGTGTTGTCCATCTTTACCATTAGTTGTCCTGGAAGGATGTGGTCCTTGAGGGCTGTCACAGCATTCTGTACAGCTAACATTTCTTTTTGATTGATATGCAGGTGCATTTGACTTGCGTTCCATTTGCCCTGAATGCATTTCCCTGCCAGGTGAGCTCCCCATGCATAGTCTGATGCATCTGTTGTTAGGGTTTGGGCGGCAGGGGGTGGTGTGAAAGGTAGTCTCTTGTTTTGGTGGCAGGCCTCTGCCCACCAAAGGAACTCTAGGCGTAGGCAAGGTATGGTAGGAATCATTGTTTCTAGGTCTTGAGAATATTGACACCATAGGCTTTTTAGATATAACTGTAGTTTCCTCATATGCAGTCTTGCATATGGAATTAGAAGAATGCAGGAGGCCATGAACCCCAAGGCCTGCAGTATTTGTCTTGCAGACAGCAGGGTTTTTGTGGCCACTTGTTTGAAGTAGGTTGTCAAATGAATTTGTTTCTCTGGCATGAGGTAGGCCATCTGGGAAGTTGTAATCAAGCTTGCTCCCAGGAATATAATTTGTTGACAGGGTACCAGGTGTGATTTCTTTTCGTTTATTGTGCACCCCAGACAAGTTAGAACCCTTTCTAGAAAGGCCAGATGATTCAAAAGTATGTCCTGGCTTTCTGCCAGAATTAGACAATTGTCCAGGTATGGGTATATTTGAATATTTCTTTGCCTGCAAAATGCAATAACTGGAGCTAGGCACTTTGTGAATACCCTGGGCGCAGTAGATAAGTCAAAGGGCAGTGCAGAGAACTGATAATGCGTGTAGCCTGCCTTGAAGCTTAGGTATCTACTGCAAGATTCCCTGATTGGGATATGCAGGTATGCTTCTTTTAAATCTAGTGCTGCCAACCAGGCATCTTTGCCTAGCATAGGAAGTAATTGGTGAAGAGTCAGCATCCTGAATTCTGGAATCTCCAAAAAGGTGTTTAGAGTAGACAGGTCCAGGACAGGACGCCATGAATTCTTGAGTAGAAACCTTGTCCCTTTTCCTCTTCTGGTACCAGCTGAATAGCCCCCATGCTTAAGACAGAAAGTACTTGTTTTTGGGCCTCTGTCCACTGATTTGGGGGTAGGTCTGGCCACCCGCTTGGTGTTGGCAATGAGTGGAAGTGAAATCTGTATCCCTGAGACACTATATTTAAAACCCATTTGTCCTGGGTAATGAGTTCCCAATTCTTTGCATGAAGAGCAATCTTTCCCCCAAAGGGGCACTCAGTTGAGAAGTGCTTGGAAATTTTAAAAATAAGTCATTGAGATAGTTTACCATAGGGGGGGAGTCTTATTATTCCCAGATTTGGAAGCGGAGGCCCCCCACTGTTTAGTTCTGTGTGTCCCCTAGGACTGAAACCTGGGGTTTTTGCTGTGTCTGGGTTTGGTTTGAGAAGACCTGGAAAGGGCTGGAAAGGACCAATTCTTAGAGGGCCAGTGCCTACTAAATCTAGGAGGCTGAACTTGTAAAAAACCTTTAACAGTTTGCATAGATTTAGCTTCATCTTCCATCTTTTTAAGAACTTTCTCAGCCTTGTTGCCAAACAGGCAGTCCTGATTTAAAGGAGCATCCAACAATTTAGCTTTAGCACGATCAGGCAAAGATTGCTCCTTAAGCCAAGCATGCCTTCTGAGCACAGACCCAGTAACAGCAGCCCTGCAAGAGGCCTCTAATGAATCAAAACCACATTGCAAAGTATATTTACCAACTTGTTCCGCAGAATGCATTAAATCCTGTAATTCTTTATTTTCCACACAGTCAGGAATCAACATCATTTTCTGTTTAAGCAGTCCAATAACATGTTGCTGATACTTTAACATATGAAACTGGCAGTTTAAAGCCCTAATGGCCAAGGTTGCAGAAGTGTAAACCTTCTTACCTCATCTACCCAGCGCCCTGGATTCTCTATCAGAAGGGATAGGATTTTTACCAGTAGAAGCCTTAATGCCCTTGGGCCCTTGTGAAATAGTATCTGGAACTGCAATAGGATTTTTAAAAAGGAACTTGTAGGGCTAAGGGACCCTGTAGTATCTGTTAGGCTTTCTGGGAGCAGGAGGTATGGAATCAGGCGCCAAACTAGATTCCGAAAAAGCATCATCAACAATGTCTAGTACAGGAGGAACAGTAAAGGCCTATGCTGAGGTAGGAGAAGGAAATCCCTAAGCCTCTTTTTTGAATCAGAAAAATCCTGGCTTTCCCAGTGGAAATGCTCCCTTAGAGTATGCAATGTTTCCCCAAAAGAAAAATCCTCAGGAGGGGAAGCAGAGGGAATGGAGTCCTCTGCATCAGAATCTTCATAAGTAGATAAGGGCAAATCCAGATCATCAGAAGAATCAGAAAAAAACAGAATCCTGATCAGAAGATTCATAATCAACTTCAGTCCTAGGCCTTTTAGAAGGGGGAGGTTGGCTACCCCTGATTAAAGTTATTAGATCTTCAGCCATTCTTACCATTTGTTTTTTTTTAGGCATAGAGGCCTGCGCATGTGGCCTGGGGCATTGGTTTTTTAGGCATGGATCGAGATTTAGGCCTAAGTAAAGAAGGAGGTGTCGGTTTAATATGCAAGTCCATAGGCCTGAATACACCCTCAGAAGCCAGTGCCTGCACAGTGGCTCAGGACCCTTCCAAGGTAGAGACATCCGCGGGTTCCATAGTTGAAGCATCTCGCGACATACCAGACTCCGAATGGGTCTCAGTAGAGGCCTGCGAATCAGAAGTAGTGGGTATCAGGGGTTGCGAAAGCGCCTCACAGAGTACCGGAGAACTGGCGACTGGCTTAGGAGAAGCGTTGTTGCCAGTTTTGGACCTCGGCAGCCTGACTCTGTCTTTATCTTTGCATTTTTTTGGAATACCAGTAGTCGGATGGCTAACCGATGACATTTCTGGATAATTAAACTGAGAACCGAAATATTTAGAGGCGAAAATATACCGACGATGGATAGTGCGCTGATTAAATAAAGCACAAAACCGACAGCAAGGTACGTCGTGGTCAGGGCCTAGGCAAGGAATACAGTACGAATGAAAATCTTTATGAGGTATTTGCTTTCCACAAGTAATGCAATTATTAACTTTTACTGACATTGGTAAGGAGCAAGAAAAAGTTTCCCAAACAGGGTACTTAGCTTTATTTGAAGACTTTGGTTCTGAAACTCGAAAACAGGTAGTTATGTACTCACCATAACGATCGATGTATGTGGTCCATCTCACCTCACATTCTTTAGTCATTCTCGGCTCCGACTCAGCCAATTTATTTTCTAGCACAAAGTCTCTAATTGGCTGGGCTAACCCGGTATCCCAAGATGCACCTCGCCCTAGCCCCAGATCTAATTTGCAGCCATCCCAGTCACACCCCTCACACACAACTGCCACTGGAAGGAGCTCCAGCCAGAAAGGAAAGAAAAAACAACTGACATTGAAGGGTTCTCAGAACCAATTTTCCTCCAAATCCTATAGGAAGGGGGCAGGTGGGAGGGTACGTACGAATGTGAGGCGAGATGGACCACATACATCGATCGTTATGGTAAGTACATAACTACCTGATGTTATGTGGTCCTATCTTGCCTACATTCTTTACTCACGGGACAGCGTCCCCAGCACCTCTATCCTGGGCGGCTCATAGGAAAATACTCCTGAGAAACGTGGAACCAAAGGAAGCCCGGCCCCTAGAAGCCACATCCAACTTGTAATGAGTAATAAAGGTGTGCGGAGAAGCCCAAGTGGCTGCAGCACAAATATCATCCAATGAAAGCCTAGCATGGTATGCTATTGATGTAGACACTGCCCTGGTAGAATGAGCTTTAATGGGAAAAGGTAAATTTCTGCCTGCTGACGAATAGATAAAGGAAATACAATATCTGATCCATTTAGAAATTGTGCTCTTGGAAATAGGACAACCTGTTCTGTTTTCTGAGAAGGACACAAACAATTGATCAGACTTCCTAATATGCTTAGTCCTGTGCAAGTAGAATCTTAGTTGTCTGTGCACATCCAACTGGTGAAATCTAAACTGCTTTATTGGAAAAGTTCGGAAAGAACACTGGTAACTCGAAAGACTGATGCAGATTAACGGTGGATGACACCTTCGGAAGGAAGGACGGGTTAAATCTCAGGGAAACTCTGTCCTTATGGAAGGAGGCTTAATGGACAAGGCTTGAATCTCTGATACTCTTCTGGCTGATGTAATGGCTATCAGGAAAGCTGTCTTCCAAGATAGAAATTTTAATTCACAGGTGGCAGCCGGTTCAAAGGGCGGTGAAGTGATGGCTTGTAACACAAAGTTTAGATCCCATGGCATGACAGGTTCTGAAACAGGAGGGTGAAGTAAACAGGTGCCTTTCAAGAAGGCCTTACAAAGTTTATGGCCCATAAGAGAAGGCTCATAAGATGTATGAAAATTGGAAATTGCAGCCAGCTGCACCTTAATGGTAGCAGGCACGGAGCCCTGTCGTAAAAGCATGTCTAAAAAGTCTAAGACCAACGGAATTGGGGTTGTGAAGGGGTCCAACCTTGAGCCTGAGCCCAAATGGAGAATCTCTTCCATTTGCTGGAATAAATCATTCTGGTGGAAGACTTATGAGACGAAGACAAGATGTGTACCACCTCAGGTGAAAAGGAATGTCGTCTAACTAGTGATGGAAGTGGAGCAGCCAGGCTGTCAACCTGAGGGTTCGCAGGGAGGGATGGAGCAGTCCTGACATATGAATCAGTAGGTCTGGCACTGGGTCCAGGGTCCAAGGGCTGTCCACTGCATACTGCTGAAGAAAGGGAAACCATACTTGTTGAGGCCAGTGTGGAGCAATTAGAATCATCCTGCTTCCCAAGGATATGGCTTTCTGAATCACTCTTGGTACCAGAGGAAATGGAGGGAAAGCATAGATCAGACCGGGGGGCCAGTTGTGGACTAGAGCATCCCTGGGTGACTCCCCCTGTGGGGGGATCAGTGTGAAGTACTTGCTGCATTTGGCATTGAGAGGGCTGGTGAAGAGATCGCAGCAAGGCTGACCCCACCTGTTGAAAATTTGAACCGCCACTCGGTCGTTCAGGGACCACTCGTAAGGCATCAGAATAGCTCTGCTCAGCCTGTCCGCTATCACATTGGTCTTTCCCGGAATGTGCATTGCCACTAAAAACCATTTGGAAGACACTGCCCAATGCCACACTCACATGGCCTCTCTGCAGAGGGGATAAGACTTGGTTCCCCCCTGCTTGTTCAGGTACCACACCACGGACATGTTGTCCGAGTGAATTGCAATCGTTCCCCAAGGAAGAGAACTTTGGAGTGCCCGCAATGCTAGTAACACCGCTCTCATCTCTAGAACATTGATGTGCAGGTGTACCTCATGATCTTGCCACGTGCCTTGGACCATCCTGCCAAGATAATGCCCCCCCCCCATCTGGTAGGCATCCGTGGTCACCATGGCCAATGGAGACATAGGAATCATGCTCCTCCCTTTGTCCAGATTGGTGGAACATAGCCACCAGTGGAGGTCCTGTTTGCACCGTTCCTTGAGAAGTATCAACTGGGAAAGAGGAAGTTTCTGAAAGGACCATTTGGCCGAAAGGAGCTACTGTAGGATCTGCATGTGTAACCTGGCTAGAGGCACCAGCATGTTGGTGGCAGCCATGGATCCCAGGAGCTGGAGAACTAACCTGGCCTGAACTCTCTTGAGGGGCAACAATGCATGAATCTGAGACTGCAGCACTCTTATTCTCTCTTGTGGCAGAAAGGCCCGCATTTGAAAAGAGTCTAGCTCTGCGCCTATAAAAACAACACGCTGTGAGGGCAGCAAGGCAGACTTTTCCCAGTTCAAGGTAATTCCTAGATGGTGACAAAGTGTAATGGTAGCCTCTCTGACTTGAATGAGGAGATGTGTGGTGGGGGCGGTGAGAAGCCAGTCATCCAGATACGGAAACACCTGGAATCCCTGACGTCTCAGGTGAGCTGTCACCACTGCCAAACTCTTGGTAAACACCCTGAGGGCTGTGGTGAGACCAAAGGGCAGGGCACGAAACTGGAAGTGACTGGCTCCCAGCCGGAAGCGTAAGTGAGTCCTGGATGCCTTGTCCATCTTGATGTGGTAGTAGGCATCCTTGAGATCGATGGAGCACATCCATACTCCTTTTTCCAGCAAGGGAAAAATGGACTGAAGAGTGACCATTCGGAACTTGGAC
Source organism: Protopterus annectens (assembly GCF_019279795.1). Taxonomy (NCBI): domain Eukaryota; kingdom Metazoa; phylum Chordata; order Ceratodontiformes; family Protopteridae; genus Protopterus; species Protopterus annectens. The sequence continues at coordinate 603,721,900 of NC_056734.1, read as the reverse complement.
TTCAGAACTTAGTGATTCAATCGGCTGAGATCCAGAATGGGCCTCAGGTTCCCTGTTCTTTTCGGCACTAAAAAGAGTCTTGAGTAAGTTCCTGATCCGATATGGTCTGAGGCAACTGGTTGGATGACTCCTTTTTCTAGCAGCTTTGAAACTTCTAGTGCTGCTTGATCCCGTTGACTGGGTGGAACGTCCGGGATTCTTTTGAGTGGAGAGGGTGTTGATAAAAAGGGAATGGTGTAACCTCCGGTAACTATTCGAAGCACCCAACGATCCTGGGTGATGCTTTCCCAGGCTTCAGGATGCAACGAAATTCGGCCCCTGACTAGCTCCAGAACAGCACAGTCGGGCAACGTCTCAGGAACGCTGAAAGGAAGACCCGCAAAAGGAATCGCGGTCTCCTGAGTTGTGGGGGCCTCCTCTGCCTCTAGGACAGCATCTTCCAGAATAATTTCCCCCCTGCTCTGCCTCTGGAGGGGGACTCAACTTGAGCGGCAGGGAAAGACCTCTGTGACTTTTTGAACTACATTTTCCCTCCTCTCTGAGCCTTGGGGTAAGGCCTAGAAGGAAGAGAGAAATGGGCCCCTAAGGCAGATAGGGTCTTCCCCTCCTGTTCGCATCTGGTGAGGGTGTCTTTCACTTTGGTCCCGAAGAGTGAGGACCCATCAAAGGGGGTGTCAGTAAAGGAAGACTTAAAGGCCTCCGCGAAATGACACAGGCGCATCCAGGCTTGCCTTCTGAGAGCTACGCCTGAGCTAGCTGCCCTACTCGCCCCTTTGGCTGCATAGGATATGAGCCTCATGGATGAGTTGACAGTGGAACCAAGGGTAGACAACTGGGCATTAACAGTCTGCGCTACTGCCTCAGGCATGTTACCAGTCAGAGTGTCTCCTAGCTCCTTAAGGAGATCTCTCTAGAGCCGAGTAAAATGAAAAAGATAATTCAGCGACCGCAAGGTAAAGGTCGCTGAAGACAGAGTACGCTTCCCGTACCGGTCCATACTCCTGGACTCCTTGTTAGGAGGACGGACGGAAGAAGAAGCCTCTGCAACTTCCTGCTGAGTGGCTGCTGCCACCACCAAGGCATCTACGGAAACCCCTTTGGTCAGGAACCCTTTCCCCGGGGGAGCAGAAAGAAACTTATTTGGACATCTGGGCACCGGTTCCACGGAATCAGGGGTCTCCCACACCCTTTGACAAATCAAATCCAGGAGTTCATCGAAAGGTGGAGACACCCAGGAGGCGGAGGGTTGAGCTCGAAGGCCTTGAGGAATACTGACTCCTCCTCAGAGGGGTTCTTGGAAGGCCAGTCGCCTCTCTGCCTCAAGATCTCCAGGAAGTTGGAGAAAGAGACATCATTGGAGGATGACTTAGGGGACCCCTCTGACTCCTCGAGGTCGGTATCAGAAGTGAGGGACTCGTCCTGGGAGTCTATGTGCTTCCTCTTGCACAACTTCTTTCTAGGGTGCTCCTCAGGCACTGACACTGAGGGGCCTTCAGAAAGTTGGGAACCGCTCATGGGGGTATCCTCAGACCTTCGGGCTCTGCCATCCACGGACAGGGGTGTGTCAGAGGCTCTAGCCGGGGTGTAGGGGGAAGGAGTGACCGATCCGGGTGATGTAACTGACGATCTGGCCAGTGCACTCCTCATGGCCTCGAAGGCAGGTCCACCCGAATCCGAGGATCGACCCGTCTCCGAGACCACAACCGGAGTCGGGGTTCCCCGAGCCGAAGCACTGAGAGGGAGACTCGGAACCGACAAGAGTCCCGAGGTATCCCCCTCGGGTCCGACTGAGGAAACCCAAGTGCCGAAAACAGCGGACAGAACCGACATGGTTAAGCCAACGTCGGCTCCGATAAACTCACAAGGGGTATTGGAGCCGACACAAGAACATCACTCGGCGTGGAGCACTCCGGCTCCGACGACACAGGGGTGATCAGAGGAGGAATCATCGGCACAAGACTAGGGACTGGCTCTGGAGCCGACTGGGCCAGAGCCGAGAACAATTTTGCTAACACCGGCGACTGCAGGAGTCTCTGGACCACCCTATCCACATCCAAATCAGACAGCCTAGAGGATTTGGAGGAAATAGAAGGAGATTGGGATTTCCTACCCAGAGACTCAGGCCTAACACTGGGTGACTGGCTCCGAATAGGCTCCAATAATATCGGGTCCGAGGTCGACTCCAGTACAACAGATACCTCCTGCAGCCCCAAGGACAATGGAGCCAAGGAGGCAGTATCCACTTTCAAAACTTTCTCCGGGGGCTCCGAAGAGACAGATGGAGCCGGAGATCTTTTCTTGGCCTTGGAAGTCTTAGACTTAATACTAGAAGAAGAGTCTAAAATCTCCTCAAAAGAAGGTTTAACCAGGCCCTTCAAAATCAACCTATTTTTAATTTCCTGCAGTACCCTCGGGCTAAAAGCGTGGCAAAAACTGCAGGACTCTTGCAGGTGAATAGCACCAAGACAATAAACACAGATAGAATGCCCATCTGTGATGGACATCTTGTAGCCACATTTTGAGCATTTCTTAAACCCAGAGGGTTTATGCTCTTTCTGCTCTTTAGACATAATAGTACACAGAACCCACTCAATTGACAATGACAGACACAAGAGGAAGGCGAGAAAACCAAACCAAGAACAACCAAGGAAACTCTAATTTAAACGTTTCTTTGGTGCAGCAAGGAATCTAACTACTGACCAAACAAAAACACAAGTTTACACAAAAACAACACCAGAGAGGACTAGGTCCTCTAATTTAAATGGGCCTAGCCCGCCAAAAGAGGGATACCACAAAAAAAAAACTACTACTCGCTCACACAGTACACTCACAATGAAAACTAGCTGTTAAAATAGCTTTTTACTAGAAACAGACTGCTAAATACTTATGAAAAGTATAGAAAGGGTACTTAGCCACAGCCAAGCGAGACCACGTCCTAACTCTATGAGCGGCAAACGAGATCTGGAGCTAGGGCGAGGTGCATCTTGGGATACCGGGTTAGCCCAGCCAATTAGAGACTTCATGCTAGAAAATAAGTTGGCCGAGTTGGAGCCGATTCTCGGCTCCGAACCCATGAGTAAAGAATGTAGGCGAGATAGGACCACATAACATCAAAAAGTTCAGGAGTCGGCCGACCGGCACTTGCGAACTGCTTCTGCTTCCGGCACTGCACGGCAAGAAAGACTGATGTAATGGCATCAGCTGCATGTTTTATACCCCTGACGACCTGACGTCTTGGAAGAAGGGACAGCAACCGACACAGGACCCAAGACTTTCTTAATCAGGCTGACTGAGGGCTACCTGCAAGCAAATAACCCAAATGTAATGACTGCAACAGTGAAACACAGTACACTCACATCAGGAAACAGTTACAACTCTGATTCAGGCAATATTGTGGAGTGATGGGCCAATGAGCTCTCATATGAAGCAGCAGAAGACACAGTGCAGTTGAAGAGGATATGTCACAGGGTAATGTTCTGGAACCTTCTGTAGAACGCACACAGGAAACAGAGCAAATAACATGCTCTCAGTTTAGAAGAAAATGATCTAAGAGAAGAGTTGCTTGATTTAATGGAGATGGACAGACATATTAAGACTGGTGAAAGAAATAGTAAAGAAAGTAAATAGGGCCAAAAAAATGTTACAAGACTGATAAAACAGATGAAGTCAGTAATTGAGGCTATTAACAGAAATTCATGCGATACAACAGAAGTAAACTGGATATATAGCAGCTAAATTAAAGTCTTACCACAAAAACAATAAAGGAAAGGAAGGGAAGAAGTAAAATGCCATCATGAAAGCATCAAATACAAAAAACTATAAAGCAAATAAGACAAGATGTGTCACTGTTGGAAGACTATATAAGATGGAAAAGATGAACAAAAATACTTAGAAAGATAAACATGTTAAAAGCAACTCACTGTGTCAATACAGACCAGGATCAATCATACACTACTGTAAATAATAAACTAAAGGTATCAGTACAAACAGGAAAGCTCAGAATTTATGCAAATAAATATAAAGGAAAAGTAAAAAAAAAAGCAATTCATTGATGAGTCAAAGAAGTTGTATGGAGAACCGGGAAACAAGGCAAATGGAATAAAAACACCATAAAAAAAGAAGTAGAGACATTATGGAGAAATAAGTGACACCTCAACTCCATATGCAAAAATAGAAAAGTGGTTGAAGATGGATGAATTTATGAAGACCCTAGGCTGTGGAACAAAATAATAGAGGAACTGAAACAAAGTTAAGAAAAGCTCCTAAGTGGAAATCCCCAGACCCAGATGCAGTACCTTACTATCTGGCTAAAAGTATTGACATTTTTACACCAAGATTTAGCCCTGAATAATAATTACTTATATGTGCATTCTGAACCGACACCATCATGATTAATAGCAGGAAGAAAGATATTCTTCCTTAACAGTGAACCTGTAAGTCGGATAAAAACTATAGACCAATAAACTGCCTTCCAACAATGTGCATACTATTTACTGGAATTGATGCAGGCAGGGTTTATAGTCATTTAGAAGAAGCACCAATCATTGGAATAGAACAAAAGGGTAACAAAAGAAAGTCATATGGAACAAAGGATCATTTACTGCTAAATAAAGCCATAATACAGAATTGTAAAAAGGGGCAAAATCTAAGTACGTCTCTTGGACAGATCACAAAAAAGCATTTGATGCCATCCCACATTCATGGTTAAAGGAATGCTTACAAATGCATAAATACATCCTTGCACTGATCAATTACATTACAGCGATCAGAAACAGTGGCAAACCACTTTGCAAATAAGCCGTGACAAAGAGCAAATTATTATCCCAGGAAAAAAAAAATCAAAGTGGGGGGATATTCCAGGGGGGTTCTTTGTCACCACTGTTATGTCTTGCCCTTAACCTATTAAGCTGCTTACTTAACAGAATAGGTCTTGGTTACAATTTGGCTCCCAGAAAATAAATAACTTGCTTAGAGATTTCTTATCTACTGTTTGTGGGATGACTTAAAATCTACATAGTTCATCACATATGGATTTGAAAGCACAACTGCAAATGGTTAAAACTTTCTCAGATTATATAAGAATGTCATTTGGTCTTGATGAATGTGCAAAAACCACATTTAAAGCAAGAAATTTGAAGTACCAAGCATAGCTCCCAAATGTCCAGATTTTCGCAGAATGTCCAGATTTTTGCCTCATATTTTTAGTCTGTTCCTCATTAAATTTGTAGTTTTCTGGCAAATTACTGAGGACTGAAGTCACTAAATCAAGATGTACATTTGAGTTTAAGACTTCATATCCTTCAGAAAATGTATGCTAACACAAGTCCTTTTATTCTAGCAACTTTCTAAGTTTCTAGGAGCAATATTTAAAATCTGTCCCTATTTTTGGGCTTTTGTTCCCCCCTCATTATTTTAGGCTTTGTCCAGATTTATTACACTAGCAGGTTGATAGGTATAGTACCACAAAAATATCAATCTGGGACAGGAATGTAATATAAAGGAACTTGAGCTGGAGGGAGTGTATAAATATTTGGGAACTTGATGAAGAATTGGCAATAGAACATGAACACATGAATAAAACTCAGTAAGGGATATTTCAGAAGACTAAAACTAATACTGAAAACAGCCTTGACATCTAGAAATAAGGTCCAAGCTATAAAGCAATTTTTTCTCCCTGTTCTAATGTACAGTTTTGGTGTGATTGACTGACCCTAAAAGGTATTGGATTAATCGGACAGGAAAACAAGAAAATGCTTCATGCCTACCAAATGATATGCAATAATCAGTATATACAAAGATTATATAGTTCATGCTCTGAAGGAGGTGTGGGCCTTCGCAGAAATAATTACATGTGCAGATCTGCAGTTGTAGGTCTGCACACATACCTGCTGACCTCATCAGATCCAAACATAGTGAAAGTTCTAAATCATGAGGACAAGAAGTCTGAGATGACTTTTCTGCTTAGTTTAGCAGAAGCATTCCAATGTCAAGCAGGATAAAAACCAAAAGAGAAGTAGATGAAAATCAGACGGCAACTGAATGTGCCAAAAAAATAATAAAGAATATAAGAAGGGTCAGATGAGAAGGAAAGAAATGTGGAAAGGCCATAAAGTGACAATTATAGAGATCTCCTGGAACAACCTTATGTTGATAAGGATTTGACCCAGAAAAGGTTAAGGAGTGGGGAGATGAAACCAAGAGGTAAAAGGTTAATAATGGCAGCCCAAGATAGTGGACTATGTACACACTGGTTTACAAAGTCCATTGAACATGTGGGAGAAACAGACAAGTGTAAGTTCTGTATAAACAAAATTGGAAACATTCACACATCTTGTTTCTGCATGTGATATATACATGGCAGAGGGCCTGTACACTTAAAGCACAATAATTTGGCAAGACTTGCTCTGGCGATTGTGCAAACACTACAATATAAAAGTAGATGAGAAGCATGTGAAAAATGAACTACAAAGCATTATATAGAATGAAGAAGTGTATATCAGCTGGTATCACCCATTATCAACAGTTCAAAAATAGACGATGGAAAACCAGATATAGCAGCTCATGAAGAAAAGACAAATGAATCACTGATCACTGAAATTGCTACACCTAGTAATTACACTGTCTCATATACAGAGAGACAGAGTCATGAAATATCAGGATTTGCAGGCAGAAATGAGAGCAACGTGGAAGAGAGATACCCAGACAGTTCCAATAATAATAATAAGAGCAATTGGTCTTATAAAACGAATTTACAGTTGTATTGAGATATGCTACCAATACATATAATTCTATATGAATTGCAGGGAGAATCAGTTCTTGGCACATTATGGGTGCTACAAAGAGCACTTTTGGCTAACATCTTAAATTGAAACAATACTAATTTCTTGAATGGGGTCCATTCCCGTCATGGTGTTAGAAACCCAGAAGACTTGGAAAAGAAAAGAGAAGAATTACAACCAGTTGAGGGACAATACAAAATGTGTGAAAATGTGAGTTTTGCATTCAATATAAGTTATACTGTGCTACAATTGAAGGTTATGTAGAATTTAAGTACACAAAATATAAAAGAAACAAACTTATATGGACTATACACAGAGGTGAGAACCAGCAGAAAATTGTAGCTGTATGGACTTCAGTACATTGATATTAAGGTTGAGGAGATAGCAGTAAGCAGCAGGAGCAGGTCAGGTTCTACTCATCGCTATGGAAGCAGTTACAGGTTACTTCATTTGTAAGGTGTTTTTGAGCTTGACTTTGAATGCATGGAGTGTGGTTTGTTGTCTGACTTCTGGTAGCAGGCAGTTCCAGACTGCATGGCTAAGCTTAGGGAAGGCTTTTTTTTCCTTGTTTTAAATCAAGGTCTACTTAGTAACAGAGAGTCATCCTGGCTAGCTCTCAGTGGGTAGCTTTGTTCCCAGAACTGCCATCTTGATTTTAAAAGTGGACAACAGCCCAGTATAATTATTCTGAACGAAAGAGGACTGAATAATAGGCTGCCTCTGTCTTTTGTGGACAGTCAGTCTAATCCTGTGGCTAAGTTGCAGGTGAAATTTAGGATGAACAAGAAGTACAAATCTATGTATTTTGTTAAATGCAGCTTGAATAGCTTGTGTATTTGCACTTGAGTGGAATCTGGACAGCAGGAGGCCATATCCTAGTTTGGGTAACATAACGCTTCAAGCAAGTTTTTGTCTTGAAGTGGGGGGAAAGGAAGTTCATTAGCTTCAAGCATAGTTTTAACTGGATTAAATTATTGCACACAACTATGTTTGTGTGCTGGGTAGAGGGTATCTAATGGAAGTCTAAGGTATATTTGCTCTGTGATTGTTATTAATTTAGTTACTACTATAGTCAGGGACTCACATACGTGGCAGATTATGAAGTCTTCATCTAGTACTGAACAGCATGACATTGGTTTTAATATGATTAATTAGCAGGCTGTTGGAGAACACAGGTTCATAGGTAGGTATTAGGCCTAAGTAACCATAGCCAACAGGGTTCCCTGGCTTACGCCACCCAAGAAAGTTATTTTCCTGTGCCGCTGTCGAGCACAGCCACAGACGTGATCCCTGGGGTGTGTTTCCTATTTTCCATCCACTCATCAAGATTTTTCTTGAAGAGTGCTAATAAGGAACTTTGCTTGACATAGATGAGTAGCTTGTTCCAGAGTATGGGAAGTCTCTGGGACAGCTGGGACAGGAATCTATCCCTCCAGCATGTCCTGTTTATTGTGGGGACAAGGTTTAGGTCCCTAGAGCGTGTAACTCAGAGGGATTGGGGATTCTTTAGGTGTAGCATGTCCAACAGCTCTGGGTTTGATATAGCTTTATATGTTAGGCGGAAATCACCTTGGAGTAGGCGATATGCTATGGAGTAAAGCTGGAGTTTTTTGAAACGGTCAGTGCAGGGCATCTGCTTGAGGGCAGTTATCCTATTTGTGAGGTACTTCTGTGGCCTTTCCAGCTGCTGCAGATGTCTTGTGAGGTACATTCCAAAAGGGGCATTGTAATCTATAATGGATCTAATGAGTGTTGAGTAGAGGGGAACAATGACCTCTTTTTTCCTGGATGAGAACCTTTTTGTGATGAGGTGTGCCATGTAGAAAGATTTCCTGACTACTGTGGCGATGTAATTATTAAAGGAGAGACTACTGTCCACCTGGGTCCCAATGTCTCTTATCACACATTCTTCATTACGTAGACTGCTGCCTATGTGGTAGTTCATGGGTACAGAGTTTTTACCAAAGGGGATGACAATGCACTTTTTGGCACTGAGCTTGAGGCCATGGCTCTGACACCAGGCATCTGTCTCAGTGAGGCTCTTCTCTAGGATATCCACATCATTTGGGGACTCGACTATAGCTCCTAGTTTGCAGTCATCTGCAAACTTCGTTAGCCTGTATTTCAGAGAAGTAGATACTAAACAGGAGAGGTCCCAGGACTGAACCCTGTGGTACTCCACTTGTCACTGATTTGAAGTCAGATTTGAAGTCTGCAACTTTTACAGAGTGGGTTCTGTCAGTGAGCCAGTTGACAACCCATCTTGTGAAGTAGGGATTTATACCTAGTTCAGTGAGTTTAGCTATAATTCCAGAATGGGGAATGGTGTTGACAGCCTTGGCGAGATCAAGATAGGCGGTGTGAACCACCTTATCCTCATTTGCGGCTTTGGTGACTGCCTCAAAGAAGTCAATCAGGTTCAGGAGTCATGATCTGCCTTTCACAAACCTGAACTGGGTGGGTACCAGAGTTTGGAAGTTCCAATGTCTTTGTTTATGAGTTCCATGATAACACGCTCCATGGCCTTACAGACCAGCTCGTTAGGCTAATAGGGCAATAGTTCCTGGGATTAGTGGTGGCTCCCCCTTTGTGGAGTGGGATAACTGTTGCTGTGCGCCATTCAGTGGGCACAAAGCCTGAAGTGAGGCTATGATTGAACATGGTGCTTAGGTGGGGAGTCATTTTGTTCTGAAGTTCATGTAAAACGCAGCCTGGAATGTTGCCCAGTCCCATGGATGCTGTGTTTCTGGCTTTACACTGTTCAGCTTTTACCTGCGTAGTTGTGATTACAGGGACACTGCATTCTTCCTGTATAGATATGGTCCCTTTAGGGGGTGAGAGGGGTGTAAAGTTGGCACTGAACCTATCTGCCAGGATGTTGGCAATATCAGTTGGTTCTGTAATTTTCATGCCATTGTGCTGTAACTCAGAGCAGATCTGGGTGTTGCCACCGAGATTCTTGACACAGTTATAGGATGCTTTGTGGTTGTCCCTAGAATCGGTGGCAATTTTGTTTTCGTAGCTAGCTTTGGAGGTACTTATAAGGGATCTCAGCTTCTTACTGAGGCTGACCAGGGAGCTCCTCCACTCATGGGATTTTATACTCTATTTTGTGACAGTTTCTCCCTTCTGTTGTATAGTTTGTTTATGGCAGGGGACCACCAGATTGGCTTCCTCTTTTTGGAGGATAGCGTCTTGGTTCTGTTTGGGATAGCATGAACCATGCACTCATGTAAGTGCTTATAGAGTGCATTTGTCTAGGATTCAGCAGTCGTAACTGTATTGTCCATCTGCATGGGTGTCATGAAGTTCGCCACTTCTGTCTTAAGAAGCATGAAGTTGGCTTTGGAGAAATTTTTTACCATGGTTTCCTTAATGGGGGTGGGGGTAGGATGTGGATATCTAGGGTGATTAGCTTATGGTCAGATCTGACCAATGAGGAGTTGACTACAGGTGTGGAACACCGGTCACTCATGTTGGTAATGACTAGGTCTAGGATTCTGTTGCCCCTGGTGGAGGTGTGGATAAGTTGATCCAGGGCATTGGAATTTATGAATTCCAGAAAGTGTCGAGTGAAGGTGTTAGTATGAGTAGTTTTCCCAGTTAATGGTGGGGTAGTTAGTTAATGGTGGGGTAGTTGAAATATCCCATTATTAGGGTGTTTGGTTCAACCCTAACATTTTCCAGTATATCAAGAAAAGAGGAGTGGGAATCCTGGCGCATGGTGGTGGATCTGTAGCAAGCTACAATATGGATTGCAGTTTTGCCCAGAGTTAGTTGCACTTGGATAACCTCGGATGCATTATGCTGAGAAACTAGCCTGGAGGTATGTATATCCTTAATGAATATGGACATACCTCTGCCTTTGATGTTCCGGTCCAGGTTAGGTGGCCGAAAAGTGTGGTATGAGTTATAGCCTGGTAATGCAGGGGTGCTCTCTGGAGCCTTGAGCCAGGTCTCAGTCACTGCACAGATATCGATGTTCTCCATTTTAAGGAGTGCCTCGAGGGAGTGCATTTTGCGATTTAGACTTCTAGCATTGAGTAGCATTGCCCTCAGTTTTTGCTTGACTGTTCCTGTTACAGTGGTGAATTTGTCATTTGAATCTCACCTAAAAAAGGCACTAGAGGGGCAGCAAGAGCCTTCACAAGTATCCGGAATCCCATAGGTGACAGGTGCAGGGCATCTCTAGCAAAGCATCATGGTCTGTCGACCATGTTGTCCCAGGCAGACAGATACTGGATCCCCTCAGAATGACACCACATGCTTAGCCAATTGTTGAAGTCAATCATTTTGTCCTTGTACTGCGCTATCATTTTGGGCAATGGCAGGATGCTACTCAGGGCTAGGTCATACCTGCTTGGGCTACAAGTTCATAGAGCTCCTCCATGTCTCTTTTCATGTAGTCCAGAGAGATACATCTCAGGTCATTCACACTGACATGAACAATGACAGAGTCATTTTTGTACTTGTTGTGGAGTGACCTGAGTGCATGGGTTATGTGGCGGATCCTGGCACCCGACAGGCAGCTGACAGTAAACTTCTCCTTGTTTAGCCTGATGAGTGGGACATCAGTGTGCCTGACTGTAGAGTCACCTATGACTAGTGTGTTGGGTACGTTGTTTTGCCTTATAGGCTGTGGTTGAGTGGCACACCGAGTCTGTGCGCTATGTGTCATTTGGGTTGTGTTGGGGAGTGGAGGTTGCTTGCGTTTCTGCTTTGGTGGTCTCTGTTGCTTGAGCAGATTATTACTGAGAGCCTCCGCAAATGTTTTTCTGTTTCTATGTGTGGATTTTGGTGGTGTAGGTTTAGTGGGACTATGTGATGAGTGTGGTGTGGTGCAAGTGTTTATCTTCTCCTCTTGACTGTCAACTTCAGTCTTGGTTGGAGAGAGCTTCACCTACAGTTTGGCTATATAAGTGCATCTCTCACAGGTTGTAGTGTTGGGTGGTAGGAGGAGAGGGTTGTCTGTGTACATGAGGCAATTGCTACATTGCCCCAAGATGCCTAGCTTCATCAGATAGACAGGAGAGAACACTGGGACCTGACCCTTGGACATGTCTGAATAAAAAACTATTTTCCTCTAGACAAGTGAGGAAAGTGAGTTCAAGAGCTGTTTTTCTCTAAGCAAGTGAGGAACGTTAAGTACAAAAACTGCTTTCCTCTAGTTAATGAGGAAGGTTGAGTGCTGTAGTAATTTGTAGCTTACTTAGTGGTTACTGTTCTGAACAGGTGATGGGCACAAATAAGAAAATTCAAATGCTAAAACTAAGAATCTGTATCTGAACTAGACTAGTTACAGGAAACAAGTGGAAATATAGGCTTTTAAATCAGAAAGTTGAAAGAGATGGAAAAATTGCCAAAACGGCCAATAACTACAATTTGTAGGCCAGAAACCACTCCTTATGTGGTAGATAGGTTACCTAGCGCTTGCCACTCCCACTGATAAACTAGCAGGCTTCTCTCCAACACAGAAAGGCTTGGGCTGCCTCAGAAGCTTACAAACAGTCCTGGATACAGCAAATCTGTATCTGGACTAGACTAGTTTTTTTTTTTTTTTTTTTTTTTGTAAAGGAAAGGGAGAGAGGAGAAGCAGAAGATAACTCAAGGTTAGGAAACTAAGTGGGTTGGCCTTCTCAAATGTTCTCTCTGTATTAGGTATAATGAGCTAATGACACTAGAATGGGAGGAGTGTCCCAGATCAAATTTACAATACAGGCAGGCAACTGCAAAGCCACCAAGTATGACAGCAAGAAACCAACAGGGAGGGACAGTGGGGAACAATACCAAAGCTACTAGCCTACACTCCTTTAGACAGTAAACACTACAGAAATGTTTATCACAGCAGAAGAACAGCAGTGAGTCACAAAATGAAAGTTTTGAACAGATAAAGGAGCCAGGAGTCTCTACAGAATGCTTTTAACTGAAAACAAGTCAGTTATATGACACACTCCTTGGCAGAAAATCACAGCAAACAAATAGGTGCTTAATAAGTACAGAAAATTTCTCGTTAATACCTTTCACACAGTGAAACTAGCTAAAAAGCTTTACAAACAGTGTGACAGTAAAAACCTTATTTATCAGGCATTGTAAGGCAGACAATTTTAGTTTAATCGTGCAGATTATTTAATACTAATAAAATGCAGTAAAAAGTATGCAGCAGGCAATAAAACTGCTATATATAAACTGCTAGAAGCAATAACTAGTAAAAATAAGCAAATAAAAAAAACAGGATACTTATTGTTATATATCTCAGATCAGAGTTGTAGACAATAATCCCCTTCAGCTCAGTGTGTATAACTCACAAACAGAGATGAAGTCGGACTGGAGCATTTGCTGTAGCTCAGTGTTTTTTTTTTCTATAAGATATCATCTGCAGACATCACTGTCGGGATAATTTAGGTCATTAGGCAGATTGTCTGTGAAGAGAGAAAACAATAGGGGACCTAGAAAACACCAGTATCTAGAAGTCTTGATGAGATTGCCTCTTATTCAAGTTTACCTATTATATCCCCAGACACTGAATGCATTTAGAATTCCAGATAGAGACTGAAGCTCACCAAAAGCACTTTCTCTTCATATGGGCAGGACCACTGAGGAGATGCCTTTCAAACTGACATGCTCTTCAAATACACCCACTGCTCAACCCCCAAGCACAACATTTTGAGCTTGTGTAGTGGAAAACCCAATTTCCCAAAATGGATGACATTTCACTCTCTCTCTCTAAGGAAGAAGAACATCATTCTGGGCTGGGGGTGGTTGGTGAATGAGTTGACTGGGTGTCAAGTAGGGGAAATGGAGAAAAACAATGAGAGAGATTGTCAACTACTGCAAACAAGATGTTTTGGGGGCTGTTTAATCAGTATTACAGCAATATGCTGTATCTCCCCAATACTGACTGCACAGAGAAGATTTATTAAATTTTACACATAATACTCATGGACTAAAGGGGTGGACTGATAATGCTTTTAAGTATTTAAATATATATGATAACCTAAAGGCACACCCCAGCTAGAGATGAAGTGTTACTGAACTCAGGAACATTAATACAAATTCACATGTATGAAAACATGACCCAGGTACACCCCTCCCGTAAAAAAGCATACAAGTTTAAGACTGAATAGGGCTACACTAAACTACAGGAGCGTGACAGATGCTGTTGGATTTTACACTATGGTGTGTGCTCTCTTGAAGTTACTATGTGGTGCTACCACACACACTGACAGTGAGGCTGTGATGTTAGCATTAATTTTGATCATAAGCTTATACTTATCAGATTTGGTTAGGGCAATATGTTACCATCTCAAAAATATTGCTAAAATCAGCTATTCTCCTGTCTGAAAACCTAGCAGTGACTGTTAAATGCCCTGGTTTCTCAGATACTGAACAGCAGCAACTCCCTCTGCCTTGAGCTTCCTGACACTAGATGATTAGCAGGTGGTTCAAAACTTGGGGGGGTGGAGGTCTGCAATTTACCAGTACTCTAATTCTGTATTACTCCAGTCCTGTATAGTCTATACACTGGCTGTCATTAATATCATATTACTTGTATGTTTTTTTGTGTTAGTGTACTTTGCCCTAGATTATCTGGGAATTCCAAACCATAAAGTCCTTTAAGATCCTGGAACCCCATAGCTTACGGAGCTTAAAAAGTCAAATTCTACAGCATGTTCCAACTGTTTCAATATTCTTGGGCTCTGAGTGTTTCAAAAGGTGTGTCTCAAGTCCTCTCCGATTCAATCATTCTCATGCCCACTGCACCTTAGGAGCTTCCCACTATGGGGGATTTGGGAGTCTTCACATTGCATAGGCTGAACTCAAAATATACCTGCTTCATTTAGCTTTTTAGAATAAGCACCTTCTTAATATGGAATACGATTTAATTTGTGGTTGCAGACTCTAAACTATAGTGTCTGTATTACATTCCTTAATTTTGTACTTTTAATGCAACATGCCTCCATTTAGGCACGTAAAAAATCTGAATTAAAATATTGAATCCCCTGAATCCCCATTATAAACTATTTATTTAATATTACTTGTTAGTGTAATTTTACCTTCTTTGTGTTTCTCAACTTTTTAAAGTCAGTAGAATTCCTTTGAGGATAGTCAATATGGAGTACATAAACTCACTTAAACATTTGACCCATTCATGTATGTATGCATTACAGAATCAGTCTGGCTTCTTTATTTATAGTGCAGTATTGACTTTCAGTGACACAAAGCACTACACTATTAAAACTATGTAATAACACAACACAACCAACCGTGCACTTCAGTAAATAAAATAACCAAGATTTGCTTATACGTACATCGAACTGTTACAGACTAAGAATGCAAATAACATCAGTATCAGTTTTAACTGCAACAGAACAATAGATTACTAAATTCAGGAAATGTATGGCTTAAATATGCAGATTTTAATAAAGAAAGATGTAACTATCAGACTGAAATTATAAGAGCAGTATATGCTGTTTGTGAAGGCCACATTCACAACCACCACCAAGTGCAAAAATGTACTTTATCTTTTTAATGAGGTCACTTCAGGTGACATTCCCTTTCCTGAAAGTATTAGTTGAAGAGTGGGAGTCTGACTCCAAAAAAATGTTTGGTTTTTGAAGTCAGGCAGAATTCAAAACCCTGATGTTTGTAATCATGCGATGGAAACAAATTTAAGTTATATACTGAAGGTCTGGCCAAAAAGTTCTTTAATCAATAAACACTTGACTGAGAGACATTCCTTTAAAACTCAGAGAGAATATTCCAAGTTACAGAGTGAAGAAAAGCAAAGGCACATGCCATAGAAACGA
This sequence comes from Protopterus annectens, assembly GCF_019279795.1. Taxonomy (NCBI): domain Eukaryota; kingdom Metazoa; phylum Chordata; order Ceratodontiformes; family Protopteridae; genus Protopterus; species Protopterus annectens. The sequence goes on along the minus strand of NC_056734.1, from coordinate 603,706,314 downwards.
TTTCAACTTAAAAAACCTGAAGCTTGTCACACTCTCCTCTGAGGCTGAGCCCAGCTAATGAGACATCCAGTAGGAATGTACCAAACTGCCCACATATGGGGTGAGCAAAGTGTATTATCAGTAACTCCAGCATACTAGAAGACAGTGCAACACCTCCAATGAAGGGAAATGGGCTATTCCTGGAGTGTTCACTGCTACCCCTAGATGAACCACTTTGCACCATCGGTAATGAATGAAAAACAATCCAGAGAAGCCAAACATATAGTGATCTACACTAAACTTAGCACACAAATCAATATAAGAAGAACCTGCTGTGACTCTGAACTCTGACCTATACCACTTCTAACAAAGAAAAGGATAACTTAAGTATAACTCCTTCCTTCTTTGTTATATGCTTCCCCTATTCTTACAAATATAAATACTATGTATAAAATTAAACTAGCCTCCTGCTACCACAAAACAGCTAAATTTACAACCAACCAAGCTTATAAAACACACCACTGCCTTGCAATAAAACAATTAAACTGGCTTGAACTCCCAAACCAGTTAACATACTCACAACTAATCAATTAAATGGTCCAGGAAGTTTATATTGATGCAGTTCAGAAATCTCTGGGCATACATATTTGAAGAAGTCTGACAGTTCAAAGAGGAATAGCTGAAGTATCCTAGGAGAACAGTGCTTGACTTAATACATAGGGATTCCATACTAGTTAGGCAGGAGGTATGGGGTAGCCATGATATGTTACAGGGTTTTGTTAATAGTAAGTTGGACATGGAGTTCCAGGTCATTACTCTGTCTACTGAGTTTGGAGATGAAGCATTTTTAAGAATATGGGGGCATCACTCCTATTAGTGCCTTCATCTAATGCGGCAGGCTGGAATGTGTGATAGGCATTGAAACCTTCATCTAATGTGGTAGGCTGGAATGTGTGACAGGCATTGAAACCTTCATCTAATGTGGTAGGCTGGAATGTGTGGTAGGCATTGAAACCTTCATCTAATGTGGTAGGCTGGAATGTGTGACAGGAATTGAAACCTTCATCTAATGTGGTAGGCTGGAATGTGTGATAAGTATTGAAACCTTCATCTAATGTGGTAGGCTGGAATGTTATTTAGGCATTGAAACCATGCACTGATGGAGTGCTTTCGATGGTCATGAACCAGGTTCTCTATGATGAGACATATATCAATGTTTTCCCTGGCAAGGAGTGCATGTAGGGATTGGAGTTTTTTGTTATGGCACCTAGCAGTAAGCAGCAATATTATAATTTTATTTGAATAATGTTAACTAACATTGCCTAAAATAGGCAATATGGAGGTGAACAAGGATTTAGCTATATCTAATGTGGTAGGCTGGAATGTGTGATAAGTATTGAAACCTTCATCTAATGTGGTAGGCTGGAATGTTATTTAGGCATTGAAACCATGCACTGATGGAGTGCTTTCGATGGTCATGAACCAGGTTCTCTATGATGAGACATATATCAATGTTTTCCCTGGCAAGGAGTGCATGTAGGGATTGGAGTTTTTTGTTATGGCACCTAGCAGTAAGCAGCAATATTATAATTTTATTTGAATAATGTTAACTAACATTGCCTAAAATAGGCAATATGGAGGTGAACAAGGATTTAGCTATATATGAAAGCCTTGGGGTTGGAGAGGCACAGGCCATCCTTGGCAAAGCAGCTAAGGCAGTCGACCATCTCTTCCCAGGCTGATATACATTGTACCCGCTCTGAATGTTGCCAGAGGATAAGGCAGTTACTGACATTAACAATCTTTTTCTGGCATTGCGGTATCACTCTTGGTGATGGTAGAATGCTGCTCAAGGTTAGGTTTATACCTGCTTGGACACATACTTTGAGAGGAATCTGCCTGGAGGTATTATGGTCCTGGACAAATGCAGGTAACCCATCACAGTTTCCATCAGGCCTGAAGGCACAACAGAGTGTTTTCTTTACACTTAAGCCAAGTTTTCGGAATGACACAAACATGGATGTTTTCTAAATGTCGGAGAGCATCAAGAGATGAAACTTTATGTTGAGACTTCTGGCACTGAGCACAGCAAGCTTACTGTAGTTTAAATCTGGATTTTGTGTGGTTGTTACACTGGAATGTCATTAACATCTCCGCCTAAAAAGACACTATGGGCAGCAAAGGCTTTAGCCAGTATGTGTAAGTTTTGGAACAAGAGATGCAGGCCAGTTTTAGCAAAGGAAGTTGAAGTGTTGAACATCTCATCCCATGATGAAATATAATGGATTCCCCTGGAATAACACCATCTATTTAGTTAACAGTTATATCCAATTATCTTTTCTTTGTACCTAGGAATCATTCAAAGTGAAAAAAGGATTTAACTCAGGCCCAGTGTCTTGTGTACATTTCTCACATACATGGAACGTTCTGACATGTTTATCTAATGTCCCTTAAGGTGCTGTGTTTTAAGTTGCTCATCACCAGAAGGGCAACTACCATGTTATAGACATATATGTCAGGTGAAAGTTTACTAAGAGCCCTGTGGGGTCAACATTCCTGGCATTCAAAAGACAAATCACAGTGACCCTCTCTTTGTCCAGTCTTGTGAGTTAGTTATTGTGAGTGGACCAAAAAGTATAAGCCAAGCCAAAAAGGTACCTTGGCTATTGCCACCCAAGAAAATAATTTTCCTGTGCCCCAGTCGAGCAGAGCCACAAAAGTGATCCCCGGGGTGAATTTCCTATTTTCCATCCAGCCATCAAGATTGTTGTTGAAGAGTGCTAATGAGGAGCTTTGTTTGATATAGATAGGTAGTTTGTTCCAGAGTATGGAAAGTCTCTGGGACAGGAATATATCCCCCACCAGCATGTTCTGTTTATTGTGGTGACAAAGTTTAGGTCCCTAAAGCATGTAGCTTGGAGGGATTGGGATTTCTGTAAATGGAGCATGTCCGACAGCTCTGGGTTTGACATAGCTTTGTATGTTAGGCAGAGATCGCCTCTGAGTATGCGATATGCGACAGAGTAAAGCTGGAGTTTTTTGAGACGGTCTGCGTAGGGCATCTGTTTGAGGCTGGTAATTCTCTTTGTGAGGCACTTCTGCAGCCTTTCCAGTTGTTGTAGAGGTCTTGTGAGGTACATACAAAAAGATGCATTGTACTCTATAATGGGTCTAATGAGTGATGAGTAGAGGGGAACAATTACCTCTTTTTTTCCTGGATGAGAAACTTTTTCTGATGAGGTGTGCCACATAGAAGGATTTCCTGACTACTGTGGTGATGTGATTATAAAAGGAGAGACTACTCTCCACCTGTGTCCCAAGGTCTCTTATCACACTTTCAGTGTTAAGTAGACTACTACCTATGTGGTAGTTCATGGGTACAGAGTTTTTACCAAAATGGATGGCAATGCACTTTTTGGCATTGAGCTTGAAGTCATGGCTTTGACACCAGGCATCTTTCTCAGTGAGACTCTTTTGTAGGATGTCCACATCATTAGGAGCTTCAATTATGGCTCCTAGTTGCAGTCATCTGCGAACTTCATTAGGCAAAGACCTTCTGTGTTTGGTATCTACTTCTCTGAAGTACAGAATAACAGGAGAGGACCCAGGACTGAACCCTGTGGTACTCCACTTGTCACTGGTCTGAAGTTGGTTTTGGAGTCTACTACTTTCATAATGTGGGTTCTGTCAGTGAGCCAGTTGGCAACCCATCTTGTGACATAGGGAGTTATACCTAGTTTAGTGAGTTTATCTAAAATTACAGAGTTGGGGATGGTGTTGAAAGACTTGGCGAGATCTAGATTGATTGTGGGAACCACCTTACCCTCATCTACGGCTTTGGTGGCTACTTCAAAGAAGTCTATCAGGTTTAGGAGACATGATCTGCCTTTTACAAACCCGAACTGGGTGGGGTCCAGAGTTTGGATATTACCAATGTCTTTGTTTATAAGTTCCATGATGATACGTTCCATGGCCTTGCAGACCAGGCTCGTCAGGCTAATGGGGCGGTAGTTCCCGGGGACCGTGGTGGAGACCCCTTTGTGGAGTGGAATAACCATCACTGTGTGCCATTCAGTGGGCACAAAGACTGAAGTGAGGCTATGATTGAACATGGCACTTAGGTGGGGTGCCAGTTTGTTCTTTAGTTCATGTAGAACGCAGCCTGGGATGTTGTCAGGTCCCATGGATACTGTGTTCTTGGCTTTGGAGAGTGTGGTTTTTACCTGTGCAGCCATGATTACAGGAACTTTCCCTTCTTACGGTATAGAGATGGGCCCTTTAGGGGTAAGAAGGGGGGTAAAGGTAGCACTGAACCTATTTGCCAGGATGTTAGCAATATCAGTTGGTTCTGTACATTTAGTGTCATTGTGCTGTAACTCAGAGCAGATCTGAGTGTTGCCAATGAGATTCTTGACATAGCTATAGAATGCTTTGTGGTTGTCTTTAGAAACAGTGGCAATTTTGTTTTCGTAACTAGCTTTGGAGGATTTTATGAGGGATCTCAACTTCTTACTTAGGCTGGCCAGGGAGTTAATCCAATCATGGGAGTTTACTCTTTTTTGCAGCAGTTTCTTTCCTCTGTTGTAGAGTTTGTTTACGGCAGGGGACCACCAGATCGGCTTCCTTTTTTTGGAGGACAGTATCCTGGTTCTGTTAGAGATAGCATGATCCATGCACTGGTGTAAGTGCTTATAAAGTGCATTTGTTAGGATTCAGCAGTCGTACCTCTATTGTCCGTCGGCATGGGTGTTATGAAGTTTTCCACTTCTGTCTTAAAAAGCATGAAGTTGGCTTTGGAGAAATTTTTTACGGTGGTTTCCCTAATTGGGGGGGGGGGGGTGATTAGCTTGTGGTCGGATCTGACCAACGAGGAATTGACCTCTGGTGTGGAACACCAGTTGCCCATGTTGGTAATTACCAGGTCTAGGATATTGCTGCCCCTGGTGGGGGTGTGGATAAGTTGATCCAAGGCATTGGAATTTATGAATTCCAGAAAACGTTGAGCAAAAGAGCTGATACATGAATAGTTTTCCCAGTTAATGGTGGGGTACTTGAAATCGCCCATTAATTAGGGTTTTCAGTTGTACCCTAATATTTTCCAGTGTATCAAGAAATGAGGAGTGAGACTCCTGGGGTAATGGTGGGGGATCTGTAGCAAGCTACAATTTGGATTGCGGTCTTGCCCAGAGTTAGTTACACTTGGATAATCTCAGATGCATTATGCTGAGCAACTAGCCTGGAGGCGTGGATATCCTTAATGAATATGGACACGCCTCCACCTTTACTGTTTCGATCCAGCTTAGGTGGCCGAAAGGTGTGGTATGAATTATAGCTTGGTAAAGCAGGGTTGCTTTCTGGAGCCTTGAACCAGGTCTCTGTCACTGCACAGATGTCGATGTTCTTCATTTTAAGGAGTGCCTCGAGTGAGTGCATTTTGAGATTTGGACTTCTAGCATTGAGTAGAATTACCCTCAAATTTTGCTTGCTTGTACCTGTTACAGTGGTGAATTTGTCATTTGAACCTTCTTAAAAAAGGCACTATAGAGGTGGCAAGAGCCTTAGCCAGTATCCAGAATCCCAAGGATGACAGGTGCAGGCCATTTCTGGCAAAGCATCTTGGTCTGTCAATCATGTCATTCACGGCAGACAGATACCAGATCCCCTTAGAATGAGACCAGAAGCTTAGCCAATTGTTGAAGTCAATCATTTTGTCCTTGTACTGCGGTATCATTCTGGGTGATGGCAGGATTCTACTCAGGGCTAGGGTCATACCTGCCTGCGCTACAAGATCAGAGAGAGCTCCTCCATGTCTCTTTTCATGTAGTCCAGGTAGGTATGTCTCTTGTCATTCACACCAACATGGAAAATTACAGAGTCATATTTGTACTTGTTATGGAGTGACCTGAATGCGTGCGGTATGTGGCGAATCCTGGCACCCGACAGTAGCTTTCTCCTTGTTTAGCCTAGTGAGTGGAACATCAGTGTACCTGACTATAGAGTCACCTATGACTAGAGTGTTGGGTACGTTGTTATGCCTTATGGGCTGTGGTTAGGTGGCACACTAAGTTTGTGGGCTATGTGTTGGGGGGGTGGAGGTGCTTGCGTTTCTGCTTTGGAGGTCTCTGTTGCTTGGGCAGATTTTTATTGAGAGCCTCTGTGAATGTAGGTGTGTGTTTTCTGATTCTATGTGTGTGTTTTGGTGGTGTAGGTTTTGAAGGACTATGTGATGGATGTGGTGTGGTGCAAGTGTTTACCCTCTCCTCTTGACTGTCTAGTCCAGTCTTGGGTGAAGAGAGCTTTGTATAAAACGTATATTATATATATTTTTAAATTACTATGTCTTTATTAACTAGTTAAGCCCTACCAGTCACAAATACCAATTTCCTACAACGATTTGGGAGCTAGGGTCTTTTTCAGTGACGTAACCATTATGCATGTGGATCCATGGGAACTAAACTCAAATCTGCAAGACAGAGCTGACTAGTAATGTTTGCTGCTTCAGCCTAATAGCCTACACTGCTGACCTGTCTAGTTTGTCATGGGTTAGCGATATTTGTCAGTGGCAGTGCTACTTCAGACACATACTGTAAATCCCTTTTCAAATGCAAAAATAATTAATACACACGTGACTAATCATCATGCAAATGCAGGCACTTATTTCGCTAGCAGAATGTATTACTATAGAAAGAGTGAAAGCATCATAGTTCTAACTAAATGACACTTTTCCTTCTGCATTTCCATACTCCTTTACCCTGGCTACAGCTGCAGCTGATACAGTTTAGCCACATCAGTATCATGTAATGACAGGACATCTCTGTCCTCTACAGCCATAAGTTTGCCGTACATTTTCAGTGCTTCTTAATGATGAGAGGTAAAGTTATTGCTGTGTGGTAGTAAGCTACAAAGACCTTAAAATACCATGCCTCAGGTATGTTTATTATGTTTTCAGCAGATGTTCTCATAGTAAAATGACATAACGCTACACATACAGTGCTGAACAACCAATGAAAGCATGGCACAGGTGGGGGGGGGGTTAAACTTTAGAGGTGCTTGTAGGTAAAACATTCTGAGAAACATTTTCTATTTACTCGTGTTGAGTGCTATGGTTGAGTCTTAGCATAAGTATAGATGGTGTTGGGAGCAATTATACTACTACAGCATGCCACACTTCTATTTGGATGGCAATGCATATAAAACAGAATCCTAAACACGTCAGTGTCTGCTTGTGGATACTGTACACAGACTGTATCTACTATTTTGCTCAATTAGCATTTGCTATCAGGAAGAACAGCAGGCAGTGGTTATCATTAACAAACCTCAGACGTCTGCTCTCCTCTTTTAATGCCAAAATGTGAGTGTCTACAGGTATGAGGAAGCAAACCGTACATAATTTGTGACAGCTAAGTGAAGAATACCAGGAGATCTGGTGTGATTAAAGCAGAAGTAGATAAAAACTGGGAAAATAATCCTAAAGATGGTATGCTCTCATAGGTTCATAGGTTCATACTAGGCTATCTGCCCAAGGGCATTTATAAGCCTAGCCTATAGTTATGTGGCTTTCGCCACCCCTTTAGTTTGAATAAAAACTATGCCTATCATTTTGCTGTGCCTCTGTCAAGCAGTGACACTGAAGTAATCCCTGGGGTATATCTGCAATCTCCCATCCATTGGTCAAGATTCCTCTTGAACAAGGCCAGAGAGGTGCTCTGCCTCACATGTACCGGGATTTTGTTCCACAGCATAGGGAGTCTCTGGGTGATGAATCTGTCCCTCCAGCACGTTCTATTTATAACCGTGTCAAGGTTTAAGTCTCCCGCCCTTGTGGTTCTGAGGATCTAGATTTTTTGAGGTGAAGCATATTCATCAAATCTGGGTTTGACATGGCCTTATATGTCAGGCACAGGTCACCTCTGAGCAAGCGGTATGAGACTGAATAGAGCTGGAGTTCTTTCAGTCGGGCAGCATAAGACATATTTTGAGACCCTTTATCCTTTTGGTGAGGAACTTTTGGGGCCTTTCAAGCTGCAGCAGGTGTCTGGTCAGATACATTCGAGCGGGCATTGTACTCAATCATAGGTCTAATAAGTGATGAGTACAGGGGACGATGACCTCCCTTGATCTAGATGTGAATCCCTTCATGATCAGGTGGGTGATAGAGAAGGTTTTCCTAACTACTTTAGCAACATGAGTGTCAAACGAAGGCTACTGTCAACCTGGGTCCCCAGATCTCTGATGACTTTTTCTGTGCTCAGTGGATTGCCACCTATATGGTAGCTAGGGGTAACCTTGTTTTTCCCGAAGGGTATGACTATGCATTTTTGGCGTTTAACTTCAGGCCATGGCTCTGGCACCAGTTATCCATTTCTGTGAGGCCCTTCTGGAGGATATCTGTGTCAGATGTGTTTTCGACTATGGCGCCCAGTTTGCAGTCATCTGCAAACTTTGTCAGCCATAACCCTCCTGTGTTTGCTTGTACTTCAGAAAAGTAAATGCCGAACAAGAGTGGACCCAGGACTGAGCCCTGTGGGACACCACTTGTGACAGGCTTTGAGTCTGACATGGCTCCAGCAACTCTGACCCTGTGGGTTCTGTCACTTAGCCAGTTTGCAACCCATCTTGTGATGTATGGGTTTACATTCAAGCTGATGAGTTTTTCGATGATACCTGAGTGGGGTATTGTGTGGAAGGCCTTTGCCAGGTCGAGGTAGGGTGTATGGACTGCCTTTCCCTCATCAATGGCCTTGGTGACTGTCTCAAAAGTCAACCAAGTTTAAGAGGCAGGATCTGCCTTTGACAAAGCCAAACTGAGTTGGATCCAAAGTCTGCAAGTTCCCTATGTCTTTATTTATGAGTTCCATTATGATCCTCTCCATGGCTTTGCAGATAAGGCTTGTCAAGCTAATGGGGCGGTAATTTCCAGGGTCTGTGGAGGCACCGCCCTTATGAAGTGGGACCACAGTCGCCGTGCGCCACTCCTTGGGTACGTATCCTGAGGTGAGGCTAAGATTAAACAGCTGTCCTAACTGTGGGTTTAATTCCTCGTTGAGTTCATGAAGCACACAGCCGGGGACACCATCCGGTCCCATGGATGCTGTGTTTTTTGCTTTAGTGAGGGCAGTTCTCACCTGGGCGTTGGAGATGTTTGGGGGGCTACAATCCTCTGGAATAGATATCTCTCCTTTTGGGGGGGAGGGGGGGGAGAAGTTTGCACTGAACCTGTCAGCCAGTATGTTGCTGTCAGCCAGTATGTTGGCAATGTGTGTAGGTTCAGTAATTTTCACATCATTTTGAACTAATTCTGAGCATATCTGGGAGTTTCCTCCTAGGTTTCTAACATAGCTAAAGAAGGCCTTATGATTCTCTTTAGAGTCCTTGGCGATTTTTCTCTCAAAATTTGCCTTGGATGATTTTATGAGATCTCTTAGTTTTTTACTTATAATGATCAAAGGTGTCTTACCTTTTAAGGATTTTGCTCTATCTTGTAGTAGCTTCCTCCTTTTGTTGTAGAGCTTGTTTATGGCTGGGGTCCACCAGACTGGACGCTTGCCTTTGGTACAGAGAGTCTTAGTTTTGTTTGGGATTGCCTGATCCATGCAGTCCTGTAGGTGCTGGTGGAAGGCATTTGTAAGTGATTCAGCGGTTTGAGTAATGTTTACCACTGGCTCAGGGGCCTTAAAGGAGACCACACTAGTTTTTAGAAGTGTGAAATCGGCTTTTGAGAAGTTTTTCACTGTGGTCTTTTTGTTTCAGGTGGGGCGGATGAGGACCTCCAGCGAGATTAGTTTATGATCTGATCTCACCAGTGAGGGGTATACTTCGGTGTTGAACATTTTGATCCCATGTTCGTGATGATGAGATCAAGTATGTTTTCTCCTCTTGTGGGGATGGTGACTAGTTGTTCCATGGCATTTGAGTTTATGAACTCCAGGAATCTTTGGGTTAGAGTGTTCGGGCTTGAGTAGTGTTCCCAGTCTATATTAGGGTAGTTGAAGTCACCTAGTATGATGGTGTTTGGAGATACATTTATCCCTCCAATGTTTTCAGGAAGGCCATGTGAGGTTCCTGAGTTTGAGAGGGTGGCCTGTAACATGCTACAAATTGCAGAGCAGTCTTGCCTATGGTTAATTGCACCTGGATGGTCTCCGATGCATCGTGCGTTGCCACCAACCTTGAGGTGTGGGTGTCCTTTATGAATATGGACACCCCTCCTTTCTTGGTGTTGTCCGGATTTTGGGGCGGAACGCATGATATGAGGTGAAACCTGTTAGTGCTGGGGTGCTCTCAGGAGCCTTGAACCAGGTTTCTGTCACAGCACAGACATCGATGTTCTCCATATTGAGAAGGGCCTTGAGTGCGTGCATCTTGAGATTGAGACTTCTGGCATTGAGCAGCATTACCCTTAGTTTTTCCTTTTTGGTGTTCTAGGGTGGTAGGTTTAGAATTTGAGCCTTGCCTAAAAAGGCACTATGGGGTGGCAAGAGCCTTTGCCAATATCCGGAAGCCCAGGGTGACAGGTGCAAGCCGTCCCTTGCGAAGCAGCGTGGCTTGTCCAGCATGTCATCCCAGGCAGACAGACATTGGATCCCCTTTGAATGACACCAGAATTTAAGCCAATTATTAAAGCTGATCATCTTATCACTGTATTGTGGCATCATTCTAGGTGAAGGTAGGATACTGCTCAAGGTCAGGGTCATACCTGCCTGGGCTACATAATCAGAGAGCTCCTCGATGTCCCTTTTCATGTAGTCCAAGGAGGTACGTCTCAGGTCGTTGACACCAGCGTGGACAATGACTGAGTCGTGCTTGTACCTGCTGTTGAGAGACCTGAGTGCTTGCGTTATGTGGCGGATTCTAGCGCCCGACAGGCAGCTTACTGTGACCTTCTCTTTACTCAGTCTGGTGAGCGGGACGTCAGTGTGTCTGACTATGGAATCACCAATGACAAGTGTGTCTGGCATTTTGTTTGGCCTTAAGGGCTGTGACTGTTTGACACTCTGACTGTGTGGTCTATGTGTTGCATGTGTTGGGTCGTGAGGTGGTAGTTGTTTGGGTGTCTGCTTTGGTGGCCTCTGCTGTTTTGGTAAATTTTTGATCAGAGCCTCCGAGTATGTCTTTGTGTGAGTATGTGTATGATTTGAAGTTGTGATGGTACCATGTGTGACTGGGTATGTATTGTGTGTGGTTACCTTCTCCTCCTGTCTGGTCTTGCCAGTCCTATGTTGAGAGAGTTCAACCTCCAGTTTGGCCGTATAGTTGCATCTCTTGCATGTATTTGTGTTTTGTGGGAGAAGGAGAGGATTGTCTGTGTACATGAGGCAGTTGTAACATTGCCTCAATATTCCCAGGTTCACCAGTTGAGCTGGAGAGGACACTAGCAACTGATCCCTCGACATACTAGAAGTAGTAGATAAAGAGACTTTCAAAGGACTCCGGGGGAAGTGGGTTTTAGGCTGGTGGGGTACTATCTATAATAAGAGTGCTTTATCAAGGTGCAAGTACTGTAGGAGTAAGTGCTAGGCTTTACAGATAGAGAATAGTCTACTTGGGAATCAAGTAGAGATGAACTTTTCAGTTATAGGATATGCTGGTTAGATCAGCAGTACAGCTCGAGGAAGGTAGTTTTAAGGGAAAATTGGAAGAGTGGAATTTGGATGGCCCAAATAGTTTAACCTTGTTTAACCGCCGCTGCTCTTGTGTGCAACAGTGGTAACTCAGCGCTAAATCGCGCTTACGCGTTTAGCGTGTTTTATAGCAGGGGGCCGAAGGAGCTAGGAATTGGCCCAAAACGACCAATGGACTACTAGTTTCTGGCTGAAACTTCACCAAATCAGACAAAAGGCGCTCAGTGCTTCCCACTCCCACTGGTAAGCAAAGAAACTTCCCTCCTTCCTAATAAGGCAATGGATCAGTAACAGGAACTAAAAACAAAGCCCAGGGATCAGCAACTCTGAAACTGGACTACTCTAGTTCAGTAAGGCGGAAAACAAGAGATTTTTTGTTTTATTACAGAGACAAGGAAAAAACAGACAGTAAATGCTGTAAATCGGCTAGCGCACTTTAGTGTGTAGCCTACAGAAACAATTTGCAACAATTAGTAACTTAAAGTGCAATAAACAGTGTAAAATGCAGAAATCACTTAAAGTAGCAGTAAAACAGGCGAAATGCAGTCGCTAGCTTAAATAACAGTGGGAAAGCCACAAAAATACTTATATCTGGTAGAAAGTCACTCTTTTAGCTCTCTGCTGCTTGGATCACTCTGCAGGCCACCACGAGGATCTGTGCTGAGTTGGTACAAGCTGGAAAACGCGTGTTTAGCGTGTTTTATAGCAGGGGCTGAAAGGAGCTAGGAATTGGCCCAAAACGACCAATGGACTACTAGTTTCTGGCTGAAACTTCACCAAATCGGACAGAAAGGCTGCTCAGTGCTTCCCACTCCCACTGGTAAGCAAAGAAACTTCCTCCTCCCTAATAAGGCAATGGATCGGTAACAGGAACTAAAAACAAAGCCCAGGGATCAGCAACTCTGAAACTGGACTACTCTAGTTCAGTAAGGCGGAAAACAAGAGATTTTTTGTTTTATTACAGAGACAAGGAAAAACAGACAGTAAATGCTATAAATGCTGTAAATCGGCTAGCGCACTTTAGTGTGTAGCCTACAGAAACAATTTGCAACAATTAGTAACTTAAAGTGCAATAAACAGTGTAAAATGCAGAAATCACTTAAAGTAGCAGTAAAACAGGCGAAATGCAGTCGCTAGCTTAAATAACAGTGGGAAAGCCACAAAAAATACTTATATCTGGTAGAAAGTCACTCTTTTAGCTCTCTGCTGCTTGGATCACTCTGCAGGCCACCACGAGGATCTGTGCTGAGTTGGTACAAGCTGGAAAACGCGTGTTTAGCGTGTTTTATAGCAGGGGGCTGAAAGGAGCTAGGAATTGGCCCAAAACGACCAATGGACTACTAGTTTCTGGCTGAAACTTCACCAAATCGGACAAAAAGGCCGCTCAGTGCTTCCCACTCCCACTGGTAAGCAAAGAAACTTCCCTCCCTCCTAATAAGGCAATGGATCAGTAACAGGAACTAAAAACAAAGCCCAGGGATCAGCAACTCTGAAACTGGACTACTCTAGTTCAGTAAGGCGGGAAAACAAGAGATTTTTTTTTTTTTTACAGAGACAAGGAGAAAAACAGACAGTAAATGCTATAAATGCTTTAAATCGGCTAGCGCACTTTAGTGTGTAGCCTACAGAAACAATTTGCAACAATTAGTAACTTAAAGTGCAATAAACAGTGTAAAATGCAGAAATCACTTAAAGTAGCAGTAAAACAGGCGAAATGCAGTCGCTAGCTTAATAACAGTGGGAAAGCCACAAAAATACTTATATCTGGTAGAAAGTCACTCTTTTAGCTCTCTGCTGCTTGGATCACTCTGCAGGCCACCACGAGGATCTGTGCTGAGTTGGTACAAGCTGGAAAACGCGTTTAGCGTGTTTTATAGCAGGGGGCTGAAAGGAGCTAGGAATTGGCCCAAAACGACCAATGGACTACTAGTTTCTGGCTGAAACTTCACCAAATCGGACAAAAAGGCCGCTCAGTGCTTCCCACTCCCACTGGTAAGCAAAGAAACTTCCCTCCTTCCTAATAAGGCAATGGATCAGTAACAGGAACTAAAAACAAAGCCCAGGGATCAGCAACTCTGAAACTGGACTACTCTAGTTCAGTAAGGCAGGAAAACAAGATTTTTTTTTTTTTTTTTTTTTTTTTTGAACAGACATAAAAAAGAAGAAAAGTAGGGTTTAAAATTAAATAGAAGACAATCCATTGATATAACAATGGATCTAGGTCACTTTCTTGAAGGAAATAAAAAAGCTGACAAAAGAATTAAATGCATTTTATCAATACAAAATGTTGGTGAAAATGCACAAAACGCAACAATGCATCTACGTATCCATACTATTTACTGAGGTAGTCCTCACATACTCCTATAGGGCACATAGCACATATAACACTAGAAGCGCATTTACTCACAGCCTTAAATTTAACCCAATAAAAAGTTCATTCCTTCCCCCAAACTCCTCCTTTAACCCAAACTTCCCTCCTATCCCAACACAAATCCCATCTTTAACCCTAAAATGACTGACCTGTACAAGCACTAAAAACAATCGCACTGATCAAATGGAATTTCATTCAATGTGTCATTCTCAAAAAATAAAATCTCAATCAATGTAACTTCCATACAATCTGAATTTTACTAAATTGACCTTACCAGCTCTTTAAACAAGTAATCTGCATCAGTATAACACACAATTACAGCTGCCACCAAAAAACATATTACTACAACATTAAACACTCATCTAATTGCCTAATGCCGGATTACGTTTTATACCACCTTTGTACTCCTTGTCTGTGAAAGGCCGTTTCTTACACTGATTTACTGAAAATTCTTTATTTAATTTGCAATTAAAAGAACAGACAGCCTTAAAACAGAGTACCTTAGACGTCACTCTTTACTATGAGCAACTGCTGACTGACATTAATATTCTTAAGATTAACCAAATACAGGTGAGACAGTTCCCACAGGAAAATAATCTTCACATTTTAATTAATAACACTAAAGTTAAGTAATGACAGCAAAAGAAAAGCACTCACCCACTTCAAAAGTAGCTAATTTACAGAATGAGTCTTTTGCAAGCAAAATGAGACAGTGAGAGGAACTAAAATCTATCTGAAATACACATGGCATTTTCTGCTGCTAATTAAGCTTTAAATAAAGTAACAGTTCCTTTCTGCTTTGCTAAAAAAAGAACGGTGCTCATGAATATGCCTAAAGTTCCTGAGAGCTCATTTGCACATTTGTCTTGTCCAGATTTGGTTCACCAATTACTCCTGTAGCAAATGTTGTATTATTTTAATCAGTACAGTTATCTTATATGTTAATTCCAAAGAAAGACAGTTGATGCGACTTTATACCTATAAAGTGCCTTTCTATAATAAAAATAAAATGCCGACGACAGAATGAGTACATAAAGAGCCATTTAAAGGAGAAGCAACATCCTCCACAAAAGACAGGTCAGGACGTTTTCATCAGGTTGGATCTAGCATTTACAGAACTGTGCATCTGTATGCATGCATGAGCATATATTTACAAAACATTTACTGTCTGCGCTTGCTGCAGCTGGAACTGGACCATGATAATTCCATTGGTTATGTCATGCTACTTACATGTATGGCAGGTACCAGCTCCAGTTATAGCCTAAAGAGTAGTGTGAGTGCTGTTATAAAACTGCAGGCTCAATACAATCAATATGACTGAGCTGGCAAAATGCACTGTTTTGGAGAGCACTGACTAACACAGAATGAATAAGCAAAATGGGGAGGGGAGCAGTGTTTGAGCCCTGATGTTGTCCATGGTACCCAAGCTAGATTAACAGCTTAGGCATCAGATGGAACTGGCCATAAAAGATGGGAGTGAGAGGCCAATGTATGATCACCTACCTTGTGGAGAGGGTGGCAGACGTGGCTTCCAAGTGTGACATCTAGCAGGAGCACTAGGTTCGACACCTAAGAAGCATAAGCCAATACACATGCACTGCTACTATGCAAATATATGTAAACATGTAAGCCTGTAGAGGCATACTCCCTGCAGCAGAGCTCAGAGAGCTGCCACAAGGGAAGTGGGAACACCACTGGAGAAGGGTAGGCTGCTCCGTAGAACCAGCAAAGTTGCCCAATCCCTACAGTTCAATGTTTGGGAGAGAATGGGTTGATAGGGCTACCTGGGCAGGAATGAATGGACAGTGGGGCTCCTGCCTAGCCTCAGGATACCCTGCCCTCACCCCACAGAATGAATGGACTGACTGGATGCAGGTAGTGCAGCCAATGGGTTGTTCCAGTGAGAGAAATAAAAAAGTATTGCAGTCTGGTGTTAGAAAGCGAGTCAATGTGTTGCCAAGTAATTCTGATGACTTCCTGAGCTTCTCTCTTAGGGTCACTTCACTCATACTGTTAACACTAAAATGTCACATGTTATTCTTCAAGCCAAATGCACTACAAAAAGCTACCAGATACAGGCATGCACTTACGTTGGCCTACTAAATTTAAAGACTACTATGTTACCATCAAATGATATGTTATGTATGTATGTATGCATGTATATATTTATTTATTTAACCAATGCAGAGCACTGACCAAGAACTTACCATTTGCTGTCTCAGCCTAGGTGTGTGTTACAATAAAAAACAGCGCTACATGACAAACTGAGGTAGAAAGAGCAATATATACATAGAGCAAAAAAAAAATTGACAGTATCTGCCACAAGTTTACAGGAACAAGCATTACATAACAAATTAGTGATGAAGGAAATAATACGTACAATAAAGCAGAAACATAGAATTTGAAAAAACAGTTGGTAACAGTTTGCAGCACTGCAAAGAAATGGACTGCAACATATGATAAAGTTGTAGAGATGAAGCAATAGCCGAGGAAAGTGGCGTTCCTTTATATATATATATATATATATATATATATATATATATATATATATACACACACACACACACACACTCAGGAAGACTACAAGAACTCACCTGAAACCTCACTCCTGAGTCTAGAGGGCGCTGACTTCTCTCATCGATAATCGTCTGGTTCTCTTGACTAGACTTCTTCCTGGCCCTAAGGTACTCCATCCTCCTCTGCCGACTCAGCTGCTTGTCAACGAGTCTCAGCAGCTGTGACTTCTCAATGGAGCCCAGAAGGATCATACTGTCTAGTGAGAAAGGGCAGTTCAATGCAACTTTAGTAAACAGAAAGGCTTGTGACGTAAGCACTAACAGCATATGCATCCAGGTGCATTCAAGTAAGCTAAAAGCACCAGAAAAAAAAGAGATACATTTTTTTTAATTACAAATGGTAATACTTAATCTAAAACATTCAGTAATTCCACACAAAACTGAACTTCAAGCTATTCTTTTCAGTAACAGCAAAAATACTAGGGCTTACTGCCTGACATGATAGGACTGCATTTTCATGCAAGTACCCAGCATCTAATAACATACCTTTGTGCCATGTTGGTAAAGGAAAAAATGTCAAAAATAGGACAAGGAAGGAGGGCTGCTTTGGCTCCTGGGATGACTGAAAGATTATTCTCCAGTACAGAGTTTACCTACACCTACGAGCGGTCAGAAATGACTGAAGATCACCATCAGTCACATAAGCAGACAAAAGCTGAAATATAACTAGCAGTAAAACATGGGATGCTTCCAAGCTGCACACACATTTCTTAAAAAAGTGCTGACCAGGTGGCTTACTGGACTCAATAAAGGTGACCAATTATCAGTACAATGTTAAGTTTAGAAGGTAAGTGATTTCCCTTATGGCCATGTAGCAATTTAAGTGACAGTTAATGACATTCAGATCCACATTTGTAATCGAAAATCTTCATCATTATGGCTTATCCACAAGTCCTTGGTGTGTCAGATCACAACAATCAACCTGCACTTTCCTGCAAGGATGAAAAAAATGACTGCTCCAGGCTGCTGCTTATTGCTTTGAGGACTTCCACCTTTTCTCAGTTTGGTGCAACTGTGGAGATGGTATAAGTTTGATGGGGGGGGGGGGGCTTGAACCCAATGTGGAGTACAGGAGATGTAAGCCCTCTGTGCAAAAAAAAAAAAAAATCAATAAATAAATAATTTTCACCTACATATTAGCTGTAATATTATTGACAGATTTTGATGTTTGCAGAACAAACATTTGCTGTTCAGGGATTTGCAATGCAAGATTTCAAAACAGGAGCATCACTTTACAACACGCTCTTTCTGCTAGCATTCACTCTGGTAACTTGGCAGCCTCTCATTAAAACACTGGGATTAATATTTTCCTGTGTGTAAACCTACAGATATTTGTAGATCTCAGTAAGAGTCTTTTCCTTGGCACTCTTTCTGCATAAGGGGGTGCTTCTGATAATTTTTAAGTTTACAGTAAAAGGTTACACGCTGCATTGTAGCTCTCGATTTTACAAACATCATTAACAGAAAGAATGACAACCATAGTAAAGCATAAGGGACACACGACAGAATAAAACCACTATTCCGCAGTGACTCGATTGTCTCAGACCCTAGTCACTGTAAGTCCATGAAGCTCTAGCGTTGCAACAGGAATTTTATATTTAAAAAAGTGTTTTCTACCGACTAGAATAAAAAGGATTTTACCTTATGCATAAAAAATAACTGTGTTATTACAGACAGGAGGTGGGAGCGGCAGGATAGCAGATCATAAAGTACTGTCCAGGTAAAGAGGTTAACTGAAGGGAATAATACTAAATAAAATTATGGCTGATAGTCAAGGTCACTGCATCACAGGATTTCTGTACAAACAGCTCATGAAAACATACAGTGGTGGCAATGACAACTCCAGTGAAACGGGCTTCAGGGCCAAGAAAAGGCGTTCCCATCTGAGTATAACAAAACGTAATGTAAGCAGCCAACCAGGCCACTAACATTTGCTTAATGACAGGTTCATCTTCCCAATCAGAGGTAAAAGAAACTAAAAGTTTGTTAGTAGTATGAAAAGGAGGGTCTTGTGACAAGTCAGAAAGCTCTTACTATCCACTTTATGCAAAAGAATGTCAACAAGTCAGTATGATGTAAAAAAAATACATAAATAACTGAAAAGAGATTAAAACAAGTCATTTGAAACTTCCTATGGGAAGAAATAGAAGATCTGTACATACAAACAGTGTTTTTGAAAGACTACATGAGGTAGTTGAAACCTCAAGGATTACAGATCAGTGATACAGCAAGCAAACACAGTCACAAGATAAAGCATTCCATAAAAAATATTTTATGCAGCAGGAGGACAGGAGCTCAAGCAAATTAATGTTAAGATCACATGAAAGGGGGTGCTTTTTGATAGCAAGTTTCAGGTATAATATTCCCTACAAAATGTTTGCACTAGGTAGCTATGCTAGGGGAGTATGATCCAAAAATCATGAAAGACAGAAATGTCACAAATATGGACCTTAGTAAAGATGGGCTACAGGTTTCTGGTGTAATATTCCCTACAATTTTTGTGCGAGGTAGCTATGCTAGAAGACTACCAGCAAAAAACTCATGGAAAGCTGAAATGTCACAAAGATGGACCTTAGCAGAGATGACCTGAATTAGATAAATAAAGCAGTAGTCTAGAGCAATGGTTGCTGGGAAAGAGAAAGACATCAATTCTCAGCCACTGATTCAAATAGTCAAGTTCTTCTACTCAGTGACACTGTCCAAGATATCAGAACTCCAGAAACCTGGCAAGAACCCCAAACCTAAAAAATAACACACTCATCAGCATTTAATAAAGGAGCTAAAGTATGGAAACATCTAGAAGTCAGAGTGAGATCACTTCATATTCCTGGGATATGTTGAGAAGGGGTTGAACACAGACCGAGGACAGCTGCTATGGCACAGATACTAATTTCCTCTACAGCCAAACAATTACTGACAGCATCACCAGTGAAGTTTTTTATTACTGCTCCCCTCCCCACAGTTGACTATAAGCTGCCATCAGACTTGATCCTCACTTACAAGGTCTACTGGACCCTTCTAAGCCTGCCCCAGCCTCATCACAATCCACAAACAAGGCTGGTGAGGAGATTGAAGATGCTGCTGAAACATCATACTGTTGATGGGGAGTGTGCCCCTACCCTCTCCCACCCAGGGGAAACCTTATGAGTACCGTAATCACTGCATATTGGAGGTGCATGCATATTTCACTGAATGAGCAACTGCCTGACCACGAGGCAGAGCTTGCCAAATTCTTAATGCTGCTACCTTAATCTGCTATCAGAATAGTCTGAACTACACTGCCAAAATTATGAGTATAATAAAGAGGCTATATGAGCCTCAGAGACTCAAATCTAGAATAAGAACAAAAGGCAAATGGGGTGGTTAAGGCTGCAGTGAGGCCACAAGACAATGGGAAACAATGGATTCCTGGTGAGAGGTGGTCAGATATGCCTAAGAAATTCAGTGTGTGGGAAGGATAAAGCTGAGATGTGGACAAAGTCAAAACCTCGGAAGGTTAAAGATAGGATGTGGTGAGATTCATCATGATCTCTAGAGAAAGTAAAAAGCAGGCTTGTCTCAAACTAGATTCAGAGGTCTAAAGGGAAAGCAAGTCTATAAAGACTGTGCAAGAAACCATGCATCCAGTTTTGGGAAGGTGTATATTCCCAGCCTCAGGGCATAAGTAGCCCCAGGATAAAGCTACAAAATGCAACTATCAAGCCACAGGGCAAAATCTCAAACTGAAAGCATTGGCTCAGTGCCCTAATGGGAAGGACTGAGCATGACCACTGCATGGGGTTAAGGTATCATTCATGATTATGGTGAAGAATTAGTCTTCTTTCAGAAACAGAAGGAAGGATGACAAGTCTACCTGGGAATAGAGATAGGGTGATTTGAGTGCTGGAATGTAGGTGTGTGTGTGTGTGTGTGTGTGTGTGTGTGTGTGTGTGTGTGTGTGTGTGTGTGTGTGTGTGTGCGTTTAAGTGTCACAACACAATCCATATTTTCTGTATAGGTAGAGCAATTAGGACTACTATTGTGGGAATACTGGGAATAAATACACAATGAACAGTGCTGTGCTCTTAATATTGTTGCAAGCAGGAGTGAATTCCAACTCCATGCTATCCATCTACATAAAACAGCAATAACAGTGGCATTTAAACTGACAAAAAGAAGGTTGAAACTAGAGAGACAAAAGAACAATGGATTAATAAATAGACACAGTACAAAACTAAGGATAATGTTCAAAATTAATGATGCAATAAAAGGATAAATAAAATAACATGCCAACTGATAATATCCAAAGAATATTAGGTTGTGGGCAAAATGAAGGGAATTGTGTGGAATGTTCCACAAAGGGTAGGACTATCAAAGACTTGAGTACAAGGATTTAAAACAAATAGGACTTCTGAGAAAACTATGAGAATAAGAATTTTCTGTGGGAGGATCCACTAATGACAATAAGGCAAGGAAGGATGCAAAAGTGAACTAATGAAAGAAGATAATAAGTGATGAAAAACTGTAGCCATATTCTGGATAATGCTGTGAAGTACAGAATTCCAGAAAGAGCTTTAATTTAATTAAATTACCTGGTATAGACTCCATGGTAGCTGAGGTTGTGAAAATATACTCAGATCAATAAGATGGACTTTTGTAGTAAGAGTTAAGGCCCAACTTGAAAAAAAATGAATGACTCTGAGTAAATCAGTTAACCGGATGTCACTGACAATGTCTCCTAGAAAAGAGATTCCTGTGCCTACTGGGACTACCTGTTTAGCTGGTTAACACACACTGATCTACAAATCTCTGGCTGAATGTAAGTAAGTTACACCAAACTCTAGAAAAGAAAAGCCAAATGGGTAGAAACCTTACACACGGTGGAAGTCTCAATATACTCATACGATGATCATGACTGACTGGCCTTGGGTAGATGACAGGCTGGGACTTAAAGAAGAAATGGTCATGAAAATATGACACTATGTTTGCAGAATTTCAGCCATACTAATAAAAGATTTTATTAAAACAGTTTAACGAGGCAAGGTTCATAATCAAAAATGTACACTGCTGTGAATTACAAAAGAACGGACTATGCCATTCAGGCTGGAATAATATTTGTGAAAATGCTGTCAACCATCCTATACTCCAGCATTAGTTAGACCAGTTATATGTTTTTTTTTTCTCATGTATGCAACTTACAGGCTCATGCATCTGGCAAATATTTTGTTAAGATCTAGGAAACCGGGAATAATATCCAATTTTAATTTATCTAAATGAACAGCAGCATCAAAATAAATCAGACTGAATTCTGCACTGCAGCACATTAATAACAGTCTTGAATGTTAGGCTGTTCTGACTGTGTTTATGCAGCTCTGTTAGATATAATAAAGTTCTGTTGACTTCCAACAGTTTTCAGATTAACAGTTTAACGTGAATAAATTTTAAAAGAGCCCCACATGATTTCTGAATCACATTCCACCACATTATTATCAGACTTCTACCACTTAATCTTTTCACCAGGATATGAAATCATGCTACTTAGTATAAAAAAGAAAAGACAACTGTGTGATAACTCATACTTAGCTGAAACATATATTTAATGATAAAGGTCAATAAAATGGGGACATTTCCTTTTGTCTAAACTACAAAATGCTTGGAGATTATACAGATTATCATAGTACAGAAGGCACAGTCTTCCAACGGCAGTGCAGAAGCCACTGTTCCAGATTTTAGGAAAGGAATTCTACTCTAGTTCTACGTTGCACACTTAACAGTCAAGATAGTGTAAAGCATTCAAGGTGACTTCAGAGTCAGAAAGGGTTAAAATACACACATATAAATACATAAACGTTACTTTTATAAACTTAGAAAATTGTTAGAATAACAGGTTTCACATTAGCATACGTTTTCTGAAGGATATAAAGAATGAAACTCAACTGTGTACTATTATTTGGTGCCAGACAACTACAAATTTTATGAGGAAAAGAAAATATATGGCTACAGTCTGTACACACTCCAAACCCTTAAGGCCCAGTGAGATGCTTTGTGATGCTTAGGGATATGTGTACTGGCAATGGGCATGCATTATGAAGGTGGGGGCGTTGCTGTGTGAGCTAAAGGCTGAGGTTTCACAGTCCATAGGCTGGGAAATATACCAGTGCTCCCTTAACAAGCACAGCTAAATTGGTATAGTAGAAGTTCCTGCGCTGTAAGAGTGAGTGTGTGTTTGTGTGTGTGTGTGGTGTACTGAGGTGTCAGAGTAGCCTCTGAGTTCAATAGATCCTTAAATTTCTCCCTTACTGCATCATTGTGAGGTAGCAACAAAGGATTTTTGTAAGCATAAGGTATCAGATACACAGCCTCTAAACATCTAGTGCATCCACTGTACTCCAGCTGACTAGAGAAGGGGCAAGTGGTGACTGATATTTCATTAACAGCTACTGCAGATGAAGGGGTGTGAAAAAACAGGACAGCTTAATTACCTACTATTGGTACAAGACAACAGGGTATAATACCTTGGGCTAGAAAAAAACTGATAATACTGGATGTGGCTGAAATACACAAGACTATGGATACAATAACAAATAGATGGACACAGTAAGTAGTAGTGACAACACTCATTAGTGTAGAAAGAAAATGTAAAAGTAACAGCAATATGTAGCAACAAGTACTCAGTAACAAGTGTCACACTTAAATCAGACAGTTTCAGATGCAGTAACTGAGACTAATGGATTCAAATTTCACGACAGTGAAATGATCAGTACAAGCAGCAATAACAATAAAGAAATGATCAAAAGCAGGGTTTTAGCTACAGGGTTCCTGAATGTCCACAACTGTTTGTTTTAAGTCTTTATGGTTACATTCAGGCTGACCTGATGTCCTTAAGGTGTCATTTGCATGCATCCCATGGGCCTCCATTATAGCAGTTTTACGGTATCACACAGTGAAAACTCTAGCTTGGCTGGGTTTCTCTTGCAGTTTTACTAAATGGTTTGTCTGCATGACCTTTTTACTCTTTGGTTTACACACACACACGCACATGTATGCACGCACACACACACACACACACACACACACCAGTTTGAATCAGATGTTAAGCCTTCTGCTCAATTCTTGTAAAACTGCTCGAATAAATAGGAATATTAATGTGCTGGCAAAATAACAGACCATTAATTTTGAAAGGTAACAGTTTGTTTCTTTCATATTTCACACATGAAGACTTAGTCACTCTGTTTTCCTGGGTACAAATGAAAAAAAAAAAAAAAAGAGGGAGGGGAGGAGTTAGAGAAAGGAAGCACTACAATCACAATGTGTACATTAAATATTTAAAGTATGAACATGTAGGAATTGCTGAAGACATTATCTTTATCATTCTATAATTATTAAAAAGAAATAACCAAGTGTCATGTTTTTTGTTGCCTTACAGATGACATGTTAAGTCAGCATGAAGTATATTTAAACATAGTCTCATCATCACACTTCCCAGGAAACCAACACTAACAGCACTTTAAAATATATACAAAGAACATGCTTCATGAAGAATGGTCAATCAAACCAGTGTAGGAGTACACAAGTTTACCCATACAATAAATGTAACTTAGGGAAATCAGATTAAGGAAAGCAGTAAACACGATGCAATGCAGACTTGGAAAAGATATTATATATCACTATATCATTTGGAAGGATTACCATAAAAAAGTAATTAGTGATAATTGGCATGAAATTTGGAAACCTCATCTCCCCTGGATCTCAACCAGTACCAGTTAGTTCGAACAAAGTGTATAAAGTGGATACGGCTAAGCTTAAGTATGAATATGACCTTATTAACAAATACATATACTTTTAAAAGAAGAGATACCAGGGGCAATTCTAAGTCTGTGGTAGTGGTGCTGCGGTAGCATTGTCACCTCACAGCAAGACGTTGTCCTGTTCGATTCTCAGCTAGAGCATCTTCTGTGTGGAGGCATGCGTGAATGGGCATGCTTTCGTTGAAGGTTGTGCATCAGGGCTGGTAACACGGCACGTAAAAATCCACTACCAAACATTAGCGGACCAGAGTTCCACTGTGGCGACCCCTAACCGTGATAAGCCGAAAGACACAACAACAACAACCAGGGGCACTTCTAACTCTAATATCTATGTAAATAGTGAACATATTTAAGAAAATGCATTTTGTTAATCATGAGGAGCACTAGTGCAGGAGTAACTAAGGGGTTGACATCAGCCCTCTGGCAGGATTGTTTTAGCAGTCAAACACCCCAGTCTGGACACTGCTATAACCTTGTGTCATGCCACATGTAGTGTCCTGGCTACAAGAAGAAATGGATGCATTCCCATCTCAGTTCTTTTTTGCCAGTGAAGTAAACAGGTGATTCGCTAACTTCAAACAGCTTGTCAGTCATTTCTCCAAACCAAGATCTTTAAGCAGTTTGTTACATAACCAAAATGCTTTAAACCACTAGAAAAGGGTATGTACAAAATAATTTTTGCAGAGCTAGTAATATACAGGCTTGGTCTGAACATAACAAGTTTCCATCTCTAACCCTGGTTCTGTCTCCATCTTTTAACTTTACTGTTTCTGAATTCCCTAAACAGAAAAAGAAAAGTACAGTTTTGTACCTACCATAAATGTAGATGTTCGAGTGTACACCCTGCTGCAGTCATCACACTTGGGTTATCCTGTCATCAGGCGGTCCCGCAGTCGGACGGATTTCCAAAGTCTTGGTCCAGCGTCAGTTGCTGTCGCTTCTTCCCTGACATCAGTGCGCCAGGGGTATATATAATGCATCCGATGCCACCTTCTTCAGTTTTTCTTGCCTCAGTTGTCAGGTGCCCCCAAAAAGGTGGTCAGTAATTAGCACTAAATAAAGCAATTTTTTGCACAGACACAAAATCCCTCTAGCTATAAGCACATACATCAGGAAGGTATTGTATAGATTTAGCCAGTTAGATCAGAGGGGATGGAGGGAGGGTAACCTGGACTGCAGCAGGGTGTACACTCGAACATCTACATTTATGGTAGGTACAAAACTGTACTATGTTCACCGTGTTACACTGCTG
This sequence comes from Protopterus annectens, assembly GCF_019279795.1. Lineage (NCBI taxonomy): Eukaryota > Metazoa > Chordata > Ceratodontiformes > Protopteridae > Protopterus > Protopterus annectens. The sequence goes on along the minus strand of NC_056734.1, from coordinate 603,680,728 downwards.
CAGTCATCACACTTGGGTAGAATCCCAAAGCTATGGATGGGTGGAGGAGTTATAGAGGGTTAGAGGAGGCTAGAAGGCCCTGCAGAACTGCAGTGGCGAAGCCAGCCCTAGTCTTAGAGTAAAGTGGTAAGTGATAGTGTTTGGTAAAAGTGTGTACTGAACTCCAAGTTGCAGCTTCCAAAATCTCCTTGGTTGGTACCCCCCTGAGGAAGGCTGTAGATGTAGCTGTTGCCCTGGTAGAGTGGGGCCTAATGGTAGCAGGAACTGGTTTTCCATGATGGGTATAGCAAAAACGAATGCAATGTCCTATCCATTTGGAAATGGTTTGCTTTGATAAAGCCTTCCCTTGTGAAGCTATAGCACAGGATACAAAGAGCTGGCCAGATTTTCTGAAAGCCTTAGTTTTATCTAAGTAGTAGCGAAGTTGCCTGTGAATGTCCAAGGAATGCAGGAGTCTTTCTCCTTTGTTCTGTGGGTTTGGGAAGAAGGTGGGTAAATGAATGGTTTGATTTAAAGACACACTGGAAACCACCTTAGGCATGAAGGAAGGATTAGTTCATAGAGAAACTCTGTCTTGATAGAAATGAGGAAAGGTTCCACTGCCATTAATGCCTGCAGCTCTGAGACTCTTCTAGCTGAAGTTATTGCTAGCAGCAGGGCAGTCTTCCATGATAGGAACTGTAGATCTGCAGAGAAAGCTGGTTCAAAGGGAGGTAGCATAAGTTTTTCCAGAACAAAATTGAGGTCCCATGTTGGTGTAGGTGCTCTCCTGGGGGACCTTATGTTTTTTGCCCCTCTGTGGAACTGCCTTAGGAGTGGATGCGAAAATAAGGGTGGTTCTGTGTTGTAGTGGGCTGAAATAGCTGATGCATGGATTTTAATGGAAGAAAAAGAAAGTCCTTTGTGCAACATCTCAGTTAAATACTGTAAAATCTGAGGCAGGTGAGGCTGAAGTGTGTTTTGGCCTTTAGTTTGGTTCCACGCACAAAACCTTTTCCATTTGTCCGCATAGGCCTTCCTGGTGCTGGGCCTCCTAGCTTCCAGAATAACATCCATAACTGCTTGGGAAAGAGGAGCTGGTTGGATGTTTAGGTGATTTTCCATGCAGCCAGATTTAAGGTTTTTAACTGGCTGTGAAGAATCTGATTGTTTTGCTGTGTGAGCAAATGGGCAGTTTGTGGTAAAATCCAAGGTGGGCCCTGGGCCATATTCCTCAATAATGGGTACCAGTGCTGGCGTGGCCAGTTTGGGGCTACGAGTATCAGTCATGGTCTCTCCTTTCTGACTTTCAGAAGCACCTTTGTGAGGAGAGGCAATGGAGGGAAGGCATATACTGTCAGGTTTTTCCAGCTGAATGAGAGTGCGTCCACTTTCCAAACTTGATGGTGAAGTGTCCTTGTACAAAATTTTGTTAGTTGATAGTTTTGAGGACTGGCAAACAGGTCTATGTCTGGAAGGCCCCAATTTTGAGTTATCATTGCAAATACTTGTGGATCCAGTTTCCACTCGTGGGGATCCCTGATGTTTCTGCTGAGGTCATCTGCCAATGTGTTCTTTTGTCCTGGCAGGAATTGAGCTTGTAAGTGAACTTGGTAAGCCAGAGCTGTGTTCCACAAGGTCATTGCTTGCCTGCATAGATGGTAGGAGTGTGTACCCCCTTGTTTGTTTATGTACCACATTACTGTGGTGTTGTCCGTCCTTATTGTAAGTTGTTCTGGATGTAATAGATTCTTGAAGGCTGTCAGAGCATTCTGTACAGCTAGCATCTCTTTTTGATTGATGTGCAGATTCCTTTGATCTGCAGACCATACGCCTTGAACGCACTGTCCTGCCATGTGTGCCCCCCAGGCGTAGTCCGATGCATCTGTTGTCATAGTCTGCCTGGCTGGGGGCAAGGTGAAAGGCTGACCCTTGTTGAGGTGACATACCAGTGATCACCATAGAAACTCCTGTTGTAGGCAGGGAATGAGAGATATCATTGTGTCCAAGCTGTGGCTGTGTTGAGACCATACGCTTTTTAGGTACCACTGTAATTTCCTCATATGCAGCTTTGCAAATGGTATTAGTAGTATGCAAGATGCCATGAAGCCCAAGGCCTGCAGAATTTTTCTTGCAGGTAGTTGGGTCTCTGTTGCCACTGTTTTGAAATATTGTGTCAGTTGTAGTTGTTTGTCTGGCATCACATAAGCCTTCTGGGCTGTTGTATTCAAGCTGGCACCCAGGAATGTCATATTTTGTGAGGGTACTAGTTTTGATTTATTTTCATTTACTGTGTACCCCAGGCAACTTAGAAGATGTTTTACAAAAGCCAGATGTTGTAAGAGGATGTCCTTGCTTTCTGCTTGGATGAGGCAATCGTCCAGGTATGGGTATATTTGAATTCCTCTTTGTCTGCAGTATGCAATTACTGGTGCCAGGCATTTTGTGAAGACCCTGGGCGCAGTAGATAAGCCAAAGGGCAGTGCAGAGAATTGGTAATGGGTTGAACCTGCAATGAAATGGAGGTATCTTCTGCAACTTTGTCTGATAGGGACATGCAGGTATGCCTCCTTCAGCTCCAACGTTACTAGCCATGCTTTCTTGCCCAACATGGGAAGAAGCTGCTGTAGTGTTAGCATCTTGAATTTGGGTACTTGTAAGAAGGTGTTTAGAACTGAAAGGTCCAGAATTGGTCTCCAGGCATTGTCCTTTCTGGGAACTAGAAAGAGCCTTGAGTAAAATCCTTGGTATTGCTCTCCAGTAGGTACCAGTTGAATGTCTCTCATGTCCATGAGAGCTGTAATTTGTCTTTGTGCCTCTGCCCATTGATTTTGTGGCAAGTTTGGCATTCCTCTTTTCATTGGCAAGGTGTGAAAATGGAATCTGTATCCTCGTGAAATTATGTCTAGGACCCATTTGTCCTTTGTGACAATGTGCCAGTTGTCTGAAAAAAGTGCGAATTTTCCTCCCAAGAGAGCTGCCAAGAGAGTGTTGCTTGGCCAGATGAGGTGCAAGACATTGAGTTTGCCTTCTGGTAGATTGGGACCTGTCTTCTCCTCCCTTCTGTGTTGCAGTGCCCCATTGTCGAGGTTTGTACTGGGCTTGTGGTTGTCATCTGCCTCTTGGACATCTGTATTTACCCCTCTGTGGCCTGTCAGTAGCTGGAAAGGACCAGTTTTTTGTTGGCCAATTTCTGCTGAAGCGAGGGGGCTGTACCTGTAGGAAATCTTTTACTGTCTGCATAGATTTTGCCTTATCCTCCATTTTCTTTAAGACTTCTTCTGCTTTAACTCCAAAAAGAACATCCTGCTGTAAGGGAGCATCTAGAAGCTTTTCTTTAACATGATCAGGCAGAGTTTGTTCCTTTAACCAAGCATGCCTGCGTATGACAGACCCAGTGATAGCTGCTCTGCAGGAAGCTTCCAAAGAATCAAACCCACATTGCAAAGTATGTTTGCCCACCTGTTCAGTTGCATGCAACAGATCCTGCATTTCTTTCAATTCAGACTGTTGAGGGAGTGTGCTCATTTTATGTTTTAACTGAGACATTAGAAATTGCTGATATTTTAGCATGTGAAACTGACAATTTAGTGCTCTCATAGCTAGAGTGGCTGAGGTGTAAACCTTTTTCCCCACACCTGTCTAGTGCTCTGGAGTCCCTTTCAGAGGGTACAGGATTTTTAGGCATAGAAGCCTTAGCCCCTTTGGGACCCTGGGAGATGGTCTCTGGATCAGCAATATAAATTTGTGGGAATCAGGCACTCTATAGTATCTGTCAGGTTTGGCCGGAGCAGGAGACAGAGAGTCTGGGTTCAAACTGGATTCTAAGTAAAC
>NC_056734.1:603291915-603374415 GCF_019279795.1 Protopterus annectens | reverse complement strand
AAAAATGACCTGCAAGTTTCACAGAAAATTGCTTCAGCACGATTTTTCCCCAGTGTATTCACTTCTGATTAAAGTGAATTTGACTGATTGTCACAATTCCCATTTTTTCCCATTAGATGAATCCTTAAAAAGATGTCATAGTGTGAGGCATATTTAAAGTTGGAATATAGGAAAGAAGAAGCATTATCATTAAACAAATTTGGAATTAAGATAACTGGAAGTAACAAGAGTAATAAATTCTGCTTCATAAAAGGCCTAGCTGGTACACTGGTCTACGGACCTGATTCCCTAGATGTATTACCTTCATTTCCGTTTTACGATCCAGTGACATACTCTGGACCATTACTCATATTTCCTGAACAGTTCTCCTCATTCCGGTGTACAAACTCTTTTCCATGACTTCATAGCATCAGCAAAGGGCAGGTGCTGCACAGCTGTATTGACACCACCAACCCATTCGGTACTGTACTTGGTACGAACAATAAGCAACTGTGGAAAACACAGTCTTTTGCAGAAGTGCTTTTCATTTCTGAAAGCCTTGGGAAAGGACCTAACGTGAAACTGAGCCAGAAGGTAAGAGAATAAATGTTTATCCCATCTACTTCTGTCTTCGTTGTTTATGCTGCATGGTGAACAAGCAATATATTTAAGAATAAATAAAAATGTACAGTATTGACAATGCCTGCACTACAGTCTACAGCTGTTTTCTCGATTACATCCATTCTAAACAGCTTACAGTGTACTTAACAATGCAGAACAAACTGAACAAAAAAATTGTAGAAGGGGCCACTGTGCTAAAATAATGTGCTGGCATACTAGGCAACAACATCAGTTTAAGATAACTATTCCCAAACCAAACACAAGGACGATCTGCACTATTGGTGGATATAAGTTTGTTTAGCACAAGAGTAAATCACTTAATGTTGTACCCCACTGAGAAAATATTTACACCAACACCAAGATTTAAGGAAAATGCTGTAATGATCATTTTTGACTTGCAATACGTCCATGAACTAAGGTCATCTGGGTAAGATTTCCTTCTTGAAACAGATTTCTGTGTATTTTAACATCATGTTGAAACTGATTTTAGGAAACACAACAAGCAAGCATTACATAAGAGTGTCACTACACCCTTGGGAAGTGCATTCAGCTTCATAAAGCCTGCTGTGAAATACTTAACATGACTAGAATATGTCTCACTGTTTTTCTGCAGGATGTGTAAATTGTAACTTTTTTCTTCTTTTCATATAATCACCTATTTATATGCACATTATTTAACTAAAAACTACATAAATGAAACAGGCACTGCTAATGCAGATAATTAAATTCAGCAGACACCCCTGCAGGGGAAATTAACCTAATGCATACTCGGAGAAACCGCCAACCTACTAATATTTCAAAGCAGTGTTAACAAATTAAGAACATTACCTGAATGGTAGAAGCTAAAAGGTTGGATAATTCAAAAAGGAACAAAAAATGCTCAAGTCTTTAACAGACTTCAAAATAAGAAAAAATAAAATGTCATTCTACGTAGAGAAGATTTCTTTACAATGCTAAAAGTTTCAATGCAAAATACATCTCTAGAAAGATTTTAACTTAAGAGGTTGCAGGTTCTTGCTCCATTAAAGCAGCAGTGGTAGCTAGTGACCTCAAAGCAAAGGCGGAGGGGGGCATCTGCAGGATGCAGCTAAATGGGCAGGGACTAGATGAAATGGGGTAGGGCTGTACTACAGGAGGTTAATGACCACTACCTGTGATCAAACAACAAGTACTGTCATTAAGTATATTCTACAGACTGTGTCAGTATATCCCCATTCATTATAGCCACTTTACTGACTACAGGTATGTGCTGCTTAATGTCTGGAATAGGTTTTATCCCATAGAATGTTAAGTAGAGCAGACGATAAGCAAGCACCCTGTACTTTGTATTGTGCTTCACTTAATGTTCGTCTGCATAATGGCGCACAGCATTTACGTCCACTTGGTACAGTATGGACGTAAATGTGGTCGGACATTGTAGGGAAGGGCATTAAGAGGTGCACACTTGTATACATACATCTCACATGTCTGCTATCAACAAGGACAGCCTTAGGTGACATTTAGTCCTAGATAAAGGACTACATGAAGTCCCCTGTTGCACATTAGTCACCCTAGCACTTCCCCTGTGCCCCTCCCCAGCTTTCTCCTCATACTAGTTCTCCACCATTCAGAAATATTATTTCTTAATAGTTTTTTCACATGCCCCCCTATGCTTTCAACACACCCTAACTGGTCAAGATTCTCCTGCAATATGTCTGGGGAAAGCACCTGAACAAGCTAAGGATCTGGTGATACCAGTCATCTAGAAATCATTGGATTCTACATGCTCTGAGGTGCAACTTAGAGCTTTTTAACAACTTTTTGATTTAATGATACCATGAAGAAAAAACGTGAGTGAGGGAAAAAGTTCAGTTTTATTATTTCTTTCTTTCAAGGAAAAATAAGTTGTGTCCAAAAGCTTTGGGCTTCACGCTTCTGGCAAAGGCACTTGCCTCCCCCATAGTACCTATTTTAGAAAAAGTGATGAGGTTAAAATTACCAACATAAAAATGTCAACAAAACCTAAATTAAAGGTCATGCTGCTAAATGCTAGGAGTCCAAACATGAAATTGCACTCACTGCAAGGATTCTTAATCCTGGAAAATGCTGACATCTGCGCAGTCACAGAAATATGGTTCAAAGCTGTGGAGAGCACTCCAGCCATACCTGGTTACTCATCCTATCATACATTCAGAACCCAAACTTGGGTAGTAAAGCCAAAGGAGGTGGAGTTTCAATATATATTAAAGACATACACACCTCCAGGCTGGTCAAACAGTATGATGCACATGAGAGACTCCAGGTGCAGTTAACCATTGAAAACACCCCTATACAAATCACAGCTAGCTACCGGCCCCCAAATCTGACCCAAGATGCCCAAGCTGCCTATCCAGACCTCTTCGAATCTATCAACATTTAACCATTTACCTTGATCCTGGGTGACTTTATCTACCCAAACATAGACTGGAAAAATTATTCATGCCAGAACACAAATGCCCAGAGATTCCTTGATTTTGTCAACGCAAATGCTTTAAAACAGCTAGTTGATACCCCCACAAGAGGTGATAATATCTTGGACTTGGTATTAACCAGCATGTGTAAGTACTGCAGCATCCCTGCAGTATCATCCTCCCTTGTAAGATCAGACCATAAAGTGGTCAAGTTCGAAGTCACCATCTCCCCCCACCCCCCTCTAGCTAGGGTCAAACAAAAAACATTTCCAAAGCTGATTACAGCCTCCCGAGGGAAGGTATAAACAGCTTCACAGCCCCCTCCCCCTCTCAAGGAACTGGCACCAGTATCCAAAACTATGCCAAATTACTACATGAACATTTATATAGATGCATGGAATCAGGAATAACTGACAGGACTAAATCATCCTCCTCAAGGAAGAGTAAACCTGTCTGGAAGACATCTGCAATAAATAAACTCTATAACAAAAGAAAAAAATTGCTGTCCAGGACCAGGAAGGAGCAGGTACATAATTGGAAGCAATCTCTCCTTAGCTTAAACAAGCAAATAAGAGCACTAGTGAAATCCTCCAAAGAAAACTTCAAGTCCAAACTGGCCAAATCTACTAGAGACAATCATAAGGCCTTCTTCACATATGTTCGTAATTTCAAAGGTGGCACCCAGATCTGTTCAGAACTGGAGGCCAAGGACACCACATATACAAATGCCGTAGATATAGCAAACTTGCTGGCTGACAGATTCAATGAAAATTTCACCCCTCTTATCTCCCCATCACTAAATCAGACATTCACAGTACCTGCCCCCTTCCCCTTATACCTAGGGATCAAGTCATCATTGCTCTCTCAAAGGCATAAAATACAGCCTCCATGGGACCCAATAATATCCCAGGCTGCATCCTGCATGAACTCAGGCAGAAACTTGCAGCACCCTTAGGCTTGCTATTCAACCAAAGTCTGAATATCGGCTTTGTCCCAGCTGAGTGGAGAACAGCCACTGTAATCCCTTTACACAAAGGTGGAGCATCCACCGATTGGGGAAATTATAGATCCTTCAGCTTAACTAGCCTAATCTGCAAGGCCATGGAATGGGTTATCATGGACCTCATTAACAAGGCCATGGGCAACCTCCAAACACTCGATCCCACACAGTTTGGCTTCGTCAAGGGGAGGTCATGTCTGTTAAGTTTGGTCAACGTTTTTGAGACAGTCACCAAAGCCATGGATGAGGGGAAGACGTTGCACACCACCTACTTTTACCTGGTCAAAGCCTTCGACACTATTCCCCCCCAAGAATAGCAGACAAACACTCCCAACTAGGCATCAATCCATATGTTCCAGATGGGTAGCTAACTGGCTCACTGAGAAAACCCACTAGTTAAAATAGGGGAAACCAGCTCAAGCAGTAGACCCGTATCGAGTGGCATACCCCAGGCTTCGGTCTTGGGGGCTCTGTTATTTGGGATATACTTTTCTGAGGTGCAGGCCAAACCCAGTGGACTATGACTGACCATGCTTGCAGATGACTGCAAGCTGGGAGCTGCTATCAATTCCCCTAGTGACATGGACATCCTCCAAGAGGGTCTCACCCAAACAAATGACTGGTGCCAGAAACGTGGCCTGAAGCTGAATACAAAAAATGCATCATTGTCCCCTTTGGGGAGAGTGATGTCCCCACAAATTATCACATTAATAACAATGTCCTAAGCACACAGTCAGTCGTGAGGGATTTAGGCACCCAGATTGATAGCAACCTGACTTTTGACCACCATGTTGCTTCCATTGTACAGAAAACTTTCTACATGGCCCACCACATAAATAAGGGCATCTCATCCAGGGACAAGGAGGTCATAACATTCCTGCATTTTTCCCATATAAGGCCTATTGACTACAATGCCTCATTTGGCATGTACCTCACAAAGCACATGCAGAAGCTGGAGAGACCACAGAGGTTCCTCACCAAGAGAATCCAGGGCCTCAAAAATCTACCATACACAGATAGGCTAAAAGCCCTATCCATCTACTCTGTTTCATACAAACTCCTCAGAGGTGACCTCTGTCTGGCATACAAGGTGATCTCAGACCCCACCTTGATGGGACTTTTGCATATCCGCAAGTAAAGCTCCACTCTTGAAACCCACACAGGCAGCCACAACCTGGTCTGTGATATCAATAGGACTTGTTGGTGGGACAGATTTGTGTGCCAGAGACTCCCCCATCTGTGGAATAGACTCCCTCTCTACGTCAAGCAGAGTACCTCTTTACCCCTTTTTAAGTGCGACCTGGATAAATGGATAGGAAGTAGAAAATACATCCCTGGGATTCCACCCGTGTCCCTGTTGGACAGGGGTATCGGGTGCTGAATTGTTTATGCATGGGCTAAACTCTTGGCTAGGTTTATAAGGGCCTCAGGGCCATTAGCCTAGTAACTTCCTATGATACTATAATGTTCAAACCTAAGAATACATTAGTTCTCCAATAATCTGAGAAGACAAATGTAAGGCTATATAAATCCTACCTGGGAATACTGCCTGCCTTCCTGCTCCTCCCAAGACAGAGTGAGTTACATACTGAGGATGAAAGGAAAAGTACAAAAGGCCTTATACAACTGATGGACTGGAGAAAGAAATCAAACCACATGGATGAAATCAGCACAGAGGCAGTGAGTGCATCCATACTTAACACAGAAGGAATAGTAATCACACAGAGACAGTGAGTGCATCCATACTTAACACATGTCTTATACAACTGATGGACTGGAGGAAGAAATCAAACCACATGGATGAAATCAGCACAGAGGCAGTGAGTGCATCCATACTTAACACAGAAGGAATAACAATCACACAGAGACAGTGAGTACATTCATACTCCACAGAGAAGGAATAATAATCACACAGAAACAGGAAGTGCATTCATATGGCACACAGAAGGAATAGTAATCACACAGAGATGGGGTGTGCATTCATACTCCACACAAAAGGAATAATAATCACATAGAAACAGGAAGTGCATTCATATGCCACACAGAAGGAATAGTAATCACACAGAGATGGGGAGTGCATTCATACTCCACACAAAAGGAATAATAATCAAAACTTCAACCACAGAACAGAGAAAAAAACTCAACCAGAGAAAAGAGCGCTGTTAAATGGCAATACACAAAGCATCACTCCGCCAGTATTCATCTGCTATCACAAGCATCCTACCCAGACAACCAGTCAGACACTTACTGAGTGTAATGCTGATGTCCGACTGTGGCAGAATGTGAAAATAGTATGGCCAACTTGATATTTCTAGATACACTGCAACCCTCTCCTACACATAATCAATATGGCCAACTTGAAATTTCTAGATTTTTATTTTTATTTTTTATTTTCAGTTTGATTACCGGGGAAGTCCACTGGGCCTAAAAGTGCCCGCTTTCAGTGGAGGCCTGGGGAGAAAAGCTCCGTAAGCAATACAAATACAATGAAGGTTACATTATGTTAAAGTACAATACAAGAATAGAATTCATACATTCAGAAATGCAGATGCATAAGATGTAAATCAAACAACACAGCTAATAGATAATAGAGAACATCCATTACTGGAATATCAGTTCAAAACTATATGATACAAATATCTGTAAGAATAGGAACATTTTTTTTTTTTACATTGTGGTATTGATATATACAGTATTTACAGTTTGTAGTGTTAAGGAAGAAATTCATTAGTCAGAGAAAGACTACTGAGTCTATTTTAGGAGAGTAGAAGTAAACGCAAGCAATGTAGAATAGTCAATGGGGGCATTCAGTAGAATTTATGTAGGGTGGAAGCAGGAGCATTTCCGTTTGGATGATAGGTATAGGAATAGTTGGGTCTTGAATGATTCTATGTTGGGTATATTCCTGAGAGAAGGGGGAAGAGAGTTCCATTTCTTACCCAGTGAGAAAGAGAGAAGTAGTTGGCCAGCGGGACGTTTTGGTTTGTAGATGGAGACAAAGTTTTGGTGTTCGGATCTCAGATATCTATTCGGGATGTATGGAGGAAGCACGTTTGTTATGGCTGGGCATTTTTCAGGGTAGAATATTAATTTGTGAGCTGTGGTTAATTGGAGATAGTCTAGGTGGTTAGATAGTTCTAGCCAGTTTAGAGATTGTAGGGAAAGGCAGTGGTGAGTTGAGGTTTTGTAATTAGTGGCAAATTTAGAGACCTTATTATAGCAAGTTTCAAGTTAAGAGATGATAGAAGAAGACAGATTAGTTAAGACAGGGGCGCCATAGAGTAGTGTAGGTAGAAGGTAGGTATTTGCCAGGGTATGTCTAGAGGAGTTGGTAAGAAAGCGGTTGCTCTGGTAGAGCATACCTAACTTTTGGTGGGTTTTCTTTATGTTTTGTTGTATGTGGATGTCAAATTTCAGGTTTTCATCTATAGTAATGCCAAGAAGTTTTGCGGAGGGGACAACTTCAATAGCAGTGTTGGTTTGGCTTAGGACTAGGAAAGCATTTTTGTCAAAGGAGAAAGCCCTAGTAGAAGGGAAGAGTAGTATTTTAGATTTGTTAGAGTTGAGGGAGAGATGGTTTTGTTGCATCCAGTTCTCTACAGTGGAAAATGTGATTTGGGTTTTGGTTAGTAGTTCAGATAGGTTAGAGGCGGCACAGACTAAGGTAGAGTCATCAGCGTATTGGATGACTGTTGTATCGGGGATGGCAGTGTGGAGGTTATTAATAAAGATGTTGAAAAGTAAGGGTCCTAGGATGGATCCCTGGGGAACGCCGGTTGGTGTTGGCAAGAAGGAGGAGGTAGAGTTCTTCCATCTGACAGCTTGGGATCTGTCAGATAGGTAACTGGAGAACCAGGCTAGAGAAGTGGGGGAAAGATTGAGGTTGATGAGATGAGAGAGAAGGTGTTTATGGGAGATGGTGTCGAAAGCTTTAGATAGATCTAGCACTAGTGTGGATACTAGTAGTCCAGAATCTTGAGCTTGATTGATTGTTTCTAGGAAGGATATTAAGGCAGTTATAGTGCTGTGGCCAGGGCGAAAGCCATGTTAGGTGGGTGTTAGGAGGTGATTCTGGATTAGGAAAGGCATAAGTTGGTGGTGAACACATTTTTCCAATATTTTAGATATAGGGGATAGAAGGGCGATTGCACGGAAATTGGAAATGTTGGTGTTTTTGCCACCTTTGTGAAGAGGTAGGATGTAGGCTGAGCGCCAGAGTTTGGGTACATAAGACTCTTTTAAGGATCTGTTAATGAGGATACTGATAGGGAGAGCTATGCCTTCTGCAGCACATTTAAGGAAGGAGGAGGAGGGTATATTGCCAGGGGCATTGGAGCAAGGCTTTAGTTTAGATAAGAGCCTTTTTATAAAAATGGTTGAAACTGGTTTGATCTGGAAGTTAAGAGGGCAGTTGTTAGTGTTGTTGGGTAAAGTGGAGGGAGAGTTGGGAGAATTGTTTTTAGGCAAAGTTTTTGTGAGCCTAGCTATGGATTCAGTAAAGAAAGTGTTGAATTCAGAGCTCAGCTCCAAGTCAGTTAAACTAGGGTCAGGGCAGGGGTTATTCCTGGACCCTGGATGCAGAAGGGAATTGACTGATTTCCAGAATTGTTTTGGGTTTTTCATATTGTTGGTTTGTAGTTTATTATAAAAGTTTTTTTTTTGTCTGAAGAGATTAATTTCTTTACTTGGTTGCGGAGTTGGGTATACTGAAGTAAGGCAGAAGACGTTTTATTTTTCTGGTAAAGCTTCAAGGATTTGTCCCTGAGGTGCATGCTTTGTTTTGTTTCATTGGACAGCCAAGGAGCAGGATTGGCTTTGACACGTTTGTTTCTTAGAGGGGCTAGGGAGTTGAGAGTATTTAGGAAGACAGAGTTAAAATGTTCAACGGCGTTGTCAAGGGGGAGAGAGTTTAGAATTTGCCAGTTTATTTGTTTAAGAATATTTGAGAAGATTGTGGGGTTGAAGTGGCTAAGGTTACGTGTTTGAATGTAGTGGTGTTGATATTGAATGGAGTTGGCTGAGCGGTGAATAAAGGCAGGGAGATGGTCACTGAAGGAGTCAGGGACAGTGCCAGAAAGAGTTATTTTGTGTGGGTGAGAGACTAAGATCCAGTCAATGATGATACACTGCAACCCTCTCCTACACACAATCAATCACTTTCATCGCAGACAATACCCATATTCATTTGCAGCCAGTTTTTTGAATGTGATTTCAGATATCTGATTGTCTCAAAACAGCCAGTAGCTGTCACACAAATGCAAACTACTTCTGAAAGCTAAAAGAAATATAAAAAATGCTTAACTTGAAAGAATGACAAGCGTCAATCACTTCCATCTGCAGCCAGCTCCTCTACCCAGCAATTAAAGCCAGCTTAACTGACTGCATATACCTCAGATACCAGAATGTAATAACACAAAAATCATAACTACTCACAACAGTAATTTATTTTCACTCCCTATTCCATCAGTTACAGCCACCTGTAGGTCTGTGACTGTTTACACCTCAGGTATTGTTCCCATAAAAATGAATAAAATGCATAAAACTTTACAGGAATTTATTTTCTCAGCTCACTGCTGTCAGAAAAGTGTGCAACCACCCCATATGTCTCAACTATTTATCTCAAGAATCAATGAGAGATATAAAAATAATGAGGACAAAGGACCAAAGCTAGGCATATAACTGCTGTGTTACCATTTGTTTATTTTTCAAGTCTATTAACTCTGCAGTCCTCATTGATTTACCATAAAAAAAAAAAACACAAACTTTACAAGGAACAGACCAAAATGTGATGTAAAATCAGTGATAACTGAGAGTTTATATGCCCAAATTGCAATAACAGTAGGTTTAGCATTAACATGCGTTTTTCTGAAGAATATGAAGTTTGAAACTCAAATGTCAATTATTTAATGATTTCAATCCACAATAGTTTCCAGAAAACCACAACTTTTATGAGGAACATATCAAATATATGATCAAAATTCTGGATATACTGCAACATTCTGGACAGTTAAGAGCCTGCTGCAATCCCCACTGCTTTGCCAGAAAACACATGTCATACATACAGAGACAGACACACAGACATAGACAAACACAGACACACAACAGAATCAGGGACAGTTGAAAGCTTATGTATCCCCATGCATTTATACCTCTCAACCACTTAGAGTAAGAAATCTGGACAAAGGTAAAAAAAAACATTAGAGGCAAACACCTAAAAATAGGTACAGATTTTAAATATCACTCTCATTAACTTAGAATGTTTATAGACTAACAGTTCTTGTATTAACACGCATTTTCTACATCATTATTTACGGACATCAATTCTCAATAATTTGGCAGACAATCACATATTTTATGAGGAACAGACCAAAAATATGAGGACAAAAATCCATCCATCCATACATACACACACACATATATATACACACACACACACACTACTAACTTTCTTCATACATGCTAGTAGTTAGTTACAGGCAGAATGCCTGAATGTTTTTAAAATGAATAAATAATAACTTGGTCCAGCACTCATGCCACTTCCTTCTACCTGACTCAGACTGTCTCAATCACCTGAGGCAGCCTGCATCGCTGTACCAATAGGAAGGTGCCCATTTTGCTTCTTGCTGCAACCCAGTTAGACACTCACTGAGCAGTGGGATGAATGGTTTCAAAGAAACTTGAATTATGGTCACGAAATCTAATACTGGGCTCTTCTGAAAACAGCCCAGTAATCGAATTAATCTTTGTGGTCGCGTGGGTTTCCTCCGGGTGCTCCGGTTTTCTCCCACATCCCAAAGACATGCTGCAGGTGGACTGGACACTCTAAATTGGCCCTAGGTGTGAGTGCGTGTGTGCCTTATGTGGAAGGTTGTGCGTGGGGCTGGCAACTCGACACTGTAAAACTCCACTGCCAATCATGAGTGGACAGGTGATCCACTGTGGCGACCCCCTAACCGGGAAAAGCCGAAAGAAGAAGAAGAAGATGAAGAAGAAGATGACTTTTTTTTGGACCTCCTTGGATTTCCATGTATGTGTGGAGTTCTGAGGACCTGAAACTAAACAGAAAGTCAGCTGCTATTTAAACATTTAAATAACAGTTGACTTTCTGAATTAATTTAACACACTTTCAGTTCTGTTTTTGTGCTGGGGGTGGGTGCTGCACCCCAGCAGCCAGTACCACAAGCTGCCCCTGAAAAATAGTGATTATCTTTCTCTGTCACCATCACAAGCCTAAAGTTAAGTGAAAGAATTTTTTAAACCCACACTTTATTATATCTTTTTTTTTTTTCTGTATTCCAAATGATGACTATATCAAGTCTTTTTTTAGTTTATAAAAACAGCAATGCAAAAGAACAGTTGTGTACACTTACCATAAATGTAGATATTCGTGTGTATCCACTGTTGCAGTCATCACACTTGGGTTATCTCTGCCTGCAGGTAAGCCCTCAGTCAGCCTGAATACCAGAGTCTTGGGATTTCTGCATCGGATTTTGTTGCCTCTTCCATGACATCAGGTCGTCAGGGGTATAAAACATGCAGCCGACGCTATTACATCAGTTTTTCTTGCCTCAGATGTCAGGAGCCCCCAAAATAGGAAGCAATTACATGGTGTGGAACACCTCCAGTAAAAAAGTAAATACTATAGCCATAAAATATGGCCAAAAGGAGGATAGGTAGAAAGCATAGAAGAGTCAGGGGGCTGGAGGGAGGATAACCGTACGTAACTGTACTATGTTCTTCATGTTTCACTGTTACAGTCATCACACTTGGGTTGATTCCCAAAGCTGAGGAAGGGTAGAAGCAGTCAAGAAATAGTAGGGCTGGCCAGCAGAGACTGCTGTGGCAAATCCAGCTCCGGATTTAGAAAAGACAGGTAAGTGATAATGCTTGGTGAAGGTGCGTACAGAACTCCAGGTTGCAGCTTCCAGGATGTCCCTGGTAGGGACTCACCTAAGAAATGCTGTAGAGGTTGAGGTAGCCCTAGTGGAATGAGTTCTGATCCCCTGTGGGGTAGGTTTTCCATGGTGCTTGTAGCAGAAATGTATGCAGTGTGCTATACATTTGGAAATGGTTTGCTATGAAATGGCCTTGCCCTCTGCCCCTGTAGCAAAGCTGACTAGCAGCTGGTTAGATTTTCTGAAAGGCTTAGTCCTATCAAGCTGGAACCTGAGTTGCCTGTGCAGGATCCTTTCCCCTTTATTCTGAGGATTAGGGAAAAAGGTTGGTGAATGGATGGATTGGTTTAGAGCCACACTGGATACCACACCTTGGGCATAAAAGATGAGTTAGTGCTGAGGGAAACCCTGTCAGCATGAAAAATAATTAAGGGTTCCACAGCCATTAGTGTCTGTAACTCCGACGCTCCTCTTGATGAAGTGATGGCTAGAAGTAAGGCTGTTTTCCAAGAGAGGAATTTTAACTGTGCTGAAACAGCAGGCTCAAAAGGGGGAAACATGAGCTTCTATTGTACAAAGTTAAGTTCCCAGGCAGGGGTGGGCGCTCTCTTCGGGGGTCTTAAGTTGTTAGCTCCTCTCAGGAACTGTTTGACCAGAGAGTGAGAAAAGAGAGGTTGCTCAGTATTATAATGAGCTGAAATGGCTGAGGCATGAATCTTAACAGAAGAAAAGGATAGGCCTTTGTGGAGCACCCCTGCTAGGTAATCTAGGATTTGAGGTAAGGTGGGCACGGCTGTGTCCTTTCCTTGAGACTGGCTCCAAGAACAGTATCTTTTCCATTTTTCTGAATAGGATCCATCTGGCCTCAAGGATAATGTCCAGCACCTGTTTGGTGAGGGTTGCTGGTGGAGTAGTCAGGGAATAAGCCAGGCTGCAAGGTTCAGGGTTTGCAGCTGAGGGTGCAAAATCTGTCCCTCCTGCTGGGACAGCAAGGAGAGGGTCTGATGTAGGTGCCAGGGTGGCACTGCTTCCAGACTGCGTAGGAGTGGATACCAGTGCTGGCAGGCCAGTCCAGGGCAATAAGGATTGTCCTTAGTTTGTCCTGTTTGATCTTGAGTAGTACTTTTGAGAGGAGGGGCAGAGGGGGAAAGGCATAAATTGAGAGGTTTTTCAATACAAAGGATAGGACATCCACTTTCCATGCATAGCTGTGGGGATTTCTGGTGCAAAATTTGCTCAACTGATGGTTTTGGGGGGAGGCAAAGAGGTCCACCTCTGGTGTCCCCCACCTGTGGGTTAGAAGTTTGAATGAGTTTGGTTCCAGTTTCCACTCATGTGGGTCCAGTAGATTTCTCCTTAAGTTGTCTGCCAGGGAATTTTATTTGCCTGGCAGGAATTGAGCTTGCAGGTGCACTTGGTTGCTCAAGGCTGTGCTCCACAGTGCCATGGCTAACCTGCAGAGTGAGTAGGAATGAGTTCCCCCCTGCTTGTTTATGTACCACATAACTGTGGTGCTGTCTGTCTTTATCAAGAGTTGTCCTGGAAGGAAAAGGTTTTTGAAGGCTGTCAGAGCACTATGTACAGTTAACATTTCTTTTTGATTGATATGTAGGTGAATTTGTCCTTTTGCCTTGAATGTATTTGCCAGCCATGTGAGCCCCACATGCATAGTCTGATGCATCTGCTGTCAGGGTTTGGGCTGCGGGGGATTGAGTGAAAGGGAGTCCCTTGTTGGGGCTGCAAGTCTCTGCCCACCAAATGAACTCTGCCCTTAGACAAGGAATAGTCCTGAGAATGTTGGCACCAGAGACTTTTTAAGTGCCATTGAAGTTTCCTCATATGCAGTCTTGCATATGGAATTAGAAGAATGCATGAGGCCATGAACCCTAGGGTTTGCAGTATTTTTCTTGCAGACAGCTGGGTTCTGGTGGCCATTAGTTTGAAGCAGTTTGTCAAATAAATTTGCTTTTCCTGAGTAAGGAATACCATCTGGGAAGTTGTGTTCAAGCTTGCTCCCAGGAATACAATCTTTTGGCTGGGCACCAGATGTGATTTATTTTCATTGACGGTGTACCCCAGTGAAGTTAGAAGTCTCTTTACAAATGCCAGGTGCTGAAGTAGCAATTCCTGACTGTTCGCCTGAATCAGGCCATCATCCAACTATGGATAAATTTGAATATTTCTCTGCCTGCAGTACGCAGTGGCTGGAGCCAGGCACTTTGTGAATACCCTGGGCACAGTAGATAAGCTAAAGGGAAGTGCAGAGAACTGATAGTGCATGGAGCCTGCCCTGAAACATAGATATTTCCTGCAAGATTCCCTTATGGGGATGTGCAGATAAGCTTCTTTTAGGTATAGGGTGACTAGCCAGGAGTCCTTGGCTAGCATAAGAAGCAGCTGTTGTAGTGTAAACATTTTGAATTTTGGGACCACCAGGAAGGTGTTGAGAATGGACAGGTCCAGGACAGGGTGCCAACAGCCCTCTTTTCTGGGCACCAGGAACAGTCTGGAGTAGAAACCCTGTCATCTTTGCTCTATTGGAACAGGTTGAATGGCCCTGATTTTGAGCAGGGAAAGTACTTGCTTTTGAGCCTCTGCCCACTGGTTTGGAGGAAGGTCTAGCAACCCACTTGGGGTTGGCAGTGAGTGGAAGTAGAATCTGTATCCCTGGGATACAATGCTTAGGACCCATCAGTCCTGGATAATGGACATCCAGTTTTTTGCATGCAGGGCAAGTTTTCCTCCTAGGGGTGCAAGTACTTGTGCTTGGCTGGGAAGGATGACAGACAAGTCATTGTGAATTTTTTCCATAAGGGGGTGGCTTACCACTCCCTGTTTTTGAGGGGGGGGCACTCTATTGTTTAGATCTCTGCGAACCCTGAGACTGTATCCTTGATGGTCTGTTGCCCCTGGGTTTGGGCTGAGAAAACCTGGTAGGGACTGGAAAGGACCAGTTTTTTGAAGGCCAATGCCTACTGAATCGAGGTGGCTGTACTTGCAAGAAATATTTAACAGTTTGCATAGATTTAGCTTTTTCCTCCATCTTTTTAAGAACCTCTTCTGCTTTTGTGCCAAACAAACTTTCCTGGTTTAATGGAGCATCTAGTAATTTTGCTTTGACATGGTCTGGCAAGATTTGTTCCTTCAGCCAG
This sequence comes from Protopterus annectens, assembly GCF_019279795.1. Taxonomy (NCBI): domain Eukaryota; kingdom Metazoa; phylum Chordata; order Ceratodontiformes; family Protopteridae; genus Protopterus; species Protopterus annectens. The sequence continues at coordinate 603,359,339 of NC_056734.1, read as the reverse complement.
GAATGCCTTCTCAGTACGGACCCTGTGACAGCAGCCCAGCAAGATGCTTCTAAGGCATCAAAACCACACTGCAAAGTATGTTTACTGACTTGGTTTGCAGAATGCAGTAACTCCTGTAAATCTTTATTTTTTCTGCAAAATCTGGAAACAATAACATTTTTTGTTTAATACTATGCTGCTCGTACTTCAACATGTGAAGCTGACAATTTAAAGCCCTGATGGCAACAGTTGCAGAGGTATATACCTTCTTGCCCCATCTCTCCAAAGCCCTTGAATCCCTGTCCAAAGGGGTAGGATTTTTGGCTGTAGTAGCCTTAATACCTTTAGGTCCCTGGGAAATGGCCTCTGGATCCCAGTGGGATTCTTAAAAAGAAATTTGTGAAAGTCAGGTACCCTGTAGTACCTGTCAGGCTTTCTGTGAGCTGGTGGTAAAGTATCAGGAGTAAGACTGGATTCCATGTAAACATCATCTACAATATCCAGGACAGGGGGTATAGTTAGAGGCCTGTGCTGAGGCAAGTCTAAAAATTCTCTGCGTCTCTTTTTGGACTGTGGGTAGTCCTGGCATTCCCAGAAGAAATACTCTCTTAAAGTATGCAAGGTTTCACCAAAAGAAAAGTCCTCTGGAGGGGGGCAGAGGGAATGGAATCCTCTGCATCTGAACCCTCATAGGTAGATAAGGGTATGTCCTGGTAATCAGAAGGATTACAGTCATCGGACTCCTGGTCTGCTGAATCAAAAGGGAAATCAATTATTTGTCTTTTAAAGGGGGAAGGCTGGCTTCCTCTAATTAGAGTTATAAAGTCTTCAGCCATTCTAAGTATTTGTTTCTGTGGCATGGCGGCTTGAGCATGAGCTTTGGTCGTCGGTTTTCTAGGCGTAGTGCAAACTCTGGGCCTGAGAAACTTGGTTGTTTTAGTCTGAAACAAAGTAGTCAGTTTAATACGAACATTGGAAGGTCAGAATACACCCTCAGAAGCCGGTGCCTGCACAATGGCTTCAGACCCATCCAAGGCAGAGACATCCGCATGTTCCATAATCAAAGAAGCATCTTGCGGCATACCGGACTCCGAATGGGTCTCAGCAGAAGCCTTCTAATCTGTAGAAGCGGGTATCAGGGGCTGCAAAGGCACCTCACTGAGTACCAGCAAACTGGCGACTAGCTTAACGGAATCATCGTCGGCAGTTTTGGACCTATACAGTCTGTCTCTGTCTTTATCCTTTTGTTTTTTTGGATTGCTTACCAACGCTATTTTGGAATACGGAGAACGAGAGCAAAAGAATTTAGCAACAAAAATAGCCCGATGATGAATAATTTGGGTGTTAAATAAGGCACAAAACTGACAGTGAGGGGACGTTGTGGTCTTTGCCTAAACAGGTGACACAGTAAGAATGAAAATCTCTGTGAGGTATTTGCTTTCCACAGGCAAGACAATTGTTAACTTTTTCTGACATTGGTTAGAGCAAGAAAAAAAGAATCCCCAATGGGGTACTTAGCTTTAGAAGACTTCAGGTTTGAAACTCGAAAAATGAAAATTTCTGGTAGCGGTCGACCGGCACTTGCGAACTTGCTTCTGCTTCGGGCTCTCACATGGCAAGAAAAGCTGAAGTAATGGCGTCGGCTGCATGTTTTATACCCCTGATGACCTGACATCATGGAAGAGGTGACATCATCCAATGCAGAAATCCAAAGACTCTGGTATTCGGGCCTACTGAGGGCTAACTGCAGGCAGATAACCCAAGTGTGATGTGTGCAACAGTGAAACACGAAGAACATCTAGGTTTAAAGCAGACAACAGGACGGACACCAAAAATAATCACTAAAAATATGAATGATGACACTTGTCACTGTCTCATATTCAGAAACACACCCTAAGCATCTTAACGGCACATGCAAAAACCCACCAACTAGTTACAGATCAGGGTCACCTCCAAGGATTGTACCCCACACTCCTCCAATCTATAGTAAACCTGATAAGTATCTCATCGCAAATATGAAAGCACTGTCCTTACATAATACAGCATAATATACAAGAGCAGATAACAGGATCTGAGATACAGGAAACAACAAGGGTTTCCTAAAGAACTGCTGATACATCATCTAGCTGTGACAGTCTCTGAAGTCCCTGCCAGGGGTATAGTCAGTGAATTCCATTTTGTACCGACAGATGCTTACTGATGCCCCCCCCCCCCCCGACTTACCTGGCATTTAAAAAGTGGTCACAGTACTCAAACTGTTGCCACCCCAACTTACTGTGTGTTACACTTTCAGTTGCTCAGTCAAAAGCTATTTGAGGTATTGTTTTTAGATATACAGTCCTCTTTGTAAGCAAGCTATATACATGTTATTGGAGGCATTAATCTAGATGGTTAGAGACATAATATTGCCTAACCCAGTGTTTCTAACATGCTCAGAAAAAAAACGTACTCCATAGAGTACAGAGAGTATGCCTGCCTACACCCTTCTAGGCAGTATGGTTAAGAAGATACGGGGAATGATACTTTTCTCAATAAGAATCCTGGTGACCTTTGGACAACCACATTACCTGGCTACTATTAGATTTCTAAAAGGGAAATTTAAACAAAAAAAGGATCTTAAAACTGCTTGAACCTGTAATTTTGAATCCTGTGGCACTACGGCAACTCAAATTGGGGCAGAAATTGTTGCTATATGGCCAGTTACTGAAGGAGCAAAAGAATTTGACAAAATCAAAAGGGAGTAACACATTTCAGCATTATTAACAACTGCTGAAACAGAGGAATGAAGAAGACTTAAGCTCAATGTTCCACTCACAGACAGGTAAAGTACAGTTGTGTGCACTTACCATAACTGTAGATGTTCGAGTGTTCTCACTGCTGCAGTCATCACCATTGGGGGTTATCCATGCTGTGGTAGCCCTCAGTTGGTCCGAATACCAGAGTCAAGGTTTTGTGCGTCGGCTGCTGTCACTTGCTGGGTGACGTTAGGTTGTCCGAGCTATAAAAGGAGAACAGGTGACACCATTACCTCAGTTTTTCTTGCCTTAACCAACCAAAGAAGTCCAATTTTCATAATTATTAGTAGTCCTAGGGTCAGAGACCCCATAGGAATGTGTGTCTCTCTAAGGACAACAGATATCAGGGGAGGGAGGGAAAGAATGACTGCAGCAGTGAGAACACTCGAACATCTACATTTATGGTGAGTGCACACAACTGCACTGTGCTGCAGTCATCACCATTGGGAAGATTCCCAAAGCTGAGGAGAAGGGTGGAAGGTTGATAGAAACTTAAGACTGGGAGAGCATGCCCTGCAGAATTGCAGAGGCAAACCCAGCCCTAGCTTTTTAGCATAGATTCAGATGGTAATGCTTGGTGAAGGTGTGGACAGAAGTCCATGTGGCAGCTTCCAGGATGTCCTTGGTGGGTGCCCCTCTAAGAAATGCTGTGGAAGTAAAAGTTGCCGTAGTGGAATGGGTTCTGATGGTCTTAGGGGGTGGTTTTACATGCAAGGAGTAGCAAAATTGGATGCAGAGTGCTATCCATTTGGAAATGGTCTGTTTGGATACTGGTTTCCCCTGTGCCCCTGTTTTAAAGCTGACCAGGAGCTGGTCAGTTTTCCTGAATGTCTTTGTATGATCCAGATAAAATATGAGTTGCCTGTGCACATCCAATGAATGCAGTATTCTTTCCCCCTTGTTCTGAGGGTTAGGGAAGAAGCTGGGCAGGTGGATGGCCTTGTTGAGGGTAACATCTGAAACCACCTTTTGGCATGAAGGAGGGGTTGGTTCTCAGGGAGATCCTGTCTGCATGGAAGATGACAAATGGCTCAATGGCTATTAAAGCTTGAAGCTCTGACACTCTCCTGGCTGAAGTAATAGCCAGGAGAAAGACAGTCTACCAAGAGAAGTACTTTAGTTCTGAGGATGCTGCAGGCTCAAAGGGAGGCAGAGTAAGCTTTTCTAAAACATAGTTCATATCCAAGGCTGGGGTGGGCTGTCTTCTGGGAGGCCTGATATTAGAGGCTCCTCTAAGGAATTGTTTGATAAGAGGGTTGGAGAACAATGACTGTTCTGTATCAAGGTGTGCCGAGATGGCAGAGGCATGGATCTTCATGGAGGAGAAGGAGAGACCCTTATTAAGAAACTCAGCCAAATAATCTAGAATAAGAGGAATGGAGGGTAGATGAATGTCTGCCCCCTTGAACTGGCTCCAGGAGCAGAATCTTTTCCATTTTCCAGCGTACGATTTTCTGATGCTGGGCCTTCTGACTTCTGTGATGATATCAAGGACTTGCTTGCTTAGCACAGATTCCTTGTTGGTCATGGTAGAATAACCCAAGCTGAGAGCTTGGGTGTCTGAAGGTCTGGGTGCAGCATTGTTCCCTCCCCAGGATAGCAGGAGAGGCATCAGCGGTATCTGCCGGGGGGGGGGGGGCTGGAGAGATAGGCTGCGCAGCAGTGGGTACCAATGCTGTCTGGGCCAATCTGGGGCAATGAGTATTGCTTTTGCTTTTTCCTCCCTTATCTTGATTAATACTTTTGGAATGAGAGGAAGGGGTGGGAATGCATACACAAAGAGGGTATTCCAAGGGAAGATCAGGGCATCGACCTTCCAGGCCAGGTGATGGTACTCCCTGGTGCAGAATTTCTCTACTTGGTGATTTAAATGAGAGGCAAAGAGGTCCACCCTTGGGGGGTCCCCCATGTGTGGGTAATTTGCAGAAAAATGTCTCTGTGGATTTGCCATTCGTGTGGGTCCAGCAGGTTTCTGCTAGGGTGTTGTTGATGCCTGGTAGGTATTGGGCTATAAGATGTAGTCCCATGGATGAGGCTGCTAGCTACAGGTTTATGGCTAGTCTGCACAGGGGGTAAGATTGAGTCCCTCCCTGCTTGTTGATGTAGCACATGAATGTGGTGTTGTCTGTTTTTATGAGAATAACCCCTGGTTTGAGGTATGGTTTGGAGGATGCCAGAGAGGTTTGCACTGCTATCATTTCCTTTGATTGATGTGCAAGGGTAGTACTTGACCATCCCAAAGACCTTGGATGCATCTGCCTTCTAGGTGGGTGTCCCAGGCTTTGTTCAAAGCATCTGTAGTTATGGTCTGGTCTGATGGACGGAGGGTGAATGGAAGTCCCTTGTTCAGAGCACAGGCCTGGGCCCAGCAGAGGAACTCTGATCTTATGCAAGAGATCACAGACAAGGAGGTGTCCAGAGGTTGAAAGTGTTGACACCATAGGTTCTTTACGTACCACTGAATTTTCCTCATGTGCAGTCTGGCCAGAGGTACCAGAAAGATGCATGAGGCCATGTACCCTAGAGCTGGCAGGAATTTCCTGGCAGAAAGCTGGATTTGAGAGGCCAGAGTAATGAAGTATTTTGGTAGGAAACTTTGTTTTTCTGGGGACAGACAGGCCATTTGCTGTTCTGTGTCCAGTAAGGCTCACAGAAATATGATTTTCCTGGTAGGTGTTTGCTTTGATTTCCTTTCATTGATAGTGAACTCTAGAGAGGTGAATAGGGTTTTTACAAATGAGAGGTGCTGCAGGAGCAGTGCCTTGCAGTCTGCCTGGATGAGGAGATTATGTTGGATAGGAGCAGGAGCATTCCCACTGGGAAACTAGGTGTGAGTGAAGGGATTTTTTGAATGAGAAGTGATTTGTGATGGTACGAATGGATGGGGGTAAGGAGTTCCAGAGACGAGCAAGACTGTAGGATAAGAGATTTTTTCCAGGGGGACGAATTGGTTTATACAGTTCAATTAAGTTTTGGTTGTTAGATCTTAGAATTCTATCAGGGAGGTGCATTTTGAAGGTAGAGGAAAGGGATGGGCAGAGGAAGGGATTGAAGATGAGTTTGTGTGCAAGAGTCAGTTGGACGTAGGTGAGGTAATTGGGTAGTTCTAACCATTTTAGTTTGTGGAGAGCCGAACAGTGGTGTGAGGAGGACTTATGGGAGGTAGCAAACTTGACAATTTTGTTACAGCAAGAGGAGAGTTGTGTTTTGAGAGAAGATTGTAGGTTAGTTACAAGTGGTGCTCCATAGAGGAGGGATGGCATGAGAAATGTGGTAGATAGGGTGAGTTTGGTGGAGGGTGTAAGATAACGATTGTCTGTAGAGCATGCCGAGTTTTTGGTGGGTTTTTTTTATATTTACTTGAAAACGGGAATTGAATTTAAGCTATCAATTTGGACCCCGTGTAATTTGGCCTCAGATACCAGGTCTAGGGGTGTATTGCTGTAACTAGTAATAGTGAAATTACTTGGATTGAAAAAAGGTTGCTTTAGATGGGGTGAATACCATTACTTTGGTTTTGGAAGCATTGAGTACAAGGTGATTTGTTTTCATCCATTGTTCGGTGGTTGAGAATGCATCTTGAGTAAGCTTTAGCAGTGTGGGAATGGAGGTAGCAGAACAGATAACAGTTGAATCATCTGCGTATTGGATAATTTTAGTTGAAGTGATAGAGTTATGGAAATCGTTTATGAATATATTAAAAAGCAGGGGACCAAGTATAGATCCGTGGGGAACACCGGTTGGGGTGTTGATGAAAGGGGAGGTGGCTTTTTTCCATCTCACTGCCTGATATCTATTGGATAAGTAGCTAGTGAACCAGTTCAGAGAAGTGGGTGACAAGTTAAGCTTGGAGAGTTTAGTTAGTAGTAAATTGTGGAAGATAGTATCAAAGGCTTTAGAGAGGTCTAGTAGGAGGTTAGAGACATTGTGTCCTGAGTCTCGGGCTTTGTTCACAGCTTCCAGGAAGGAGAGTAGGGTGGTCATAGTACAGTGTCTTGGTCTGAAACCATGTTGTGTTGGAGTTAGTAGGTTATTATCTAAGAGGTATGGTAGGAGTTGTAGGCGAATACACTTTTCTAAAAGTTTAGAGATAGGAGATAGGATAGCGATGGGACGGAAATTAGTAATATTGTTATTGATGCCGCCTTTGTGCAATGGAACAACAAAAGCCTTTTTCCAGATTTGGGGTACTGAGCTTTCTTGAATGGAACGGTTGATTTGAATGCTGATGGGGTAGGCAATGGCTTCAGCTGCTATGCTGAGAAAGTAAGAAGGAATGTTATCAGGGGCATTAGAGCATGGTTTTAGTTTCTGCAGTAGTTTTTTTATAGTGGATGTGGGTATAGGTTTTAGTGAGAATGGTGGGGGAAGGAGAGAGAATTTGGGAATGTTGATGATGGAGTGGAGATAGGGGGAGGAGCAGTAGTATGGGGTGAAAAGTTGGTAGGGGAGGATTGGGGTGTAGTCGGGGTGTGGTGAGGTTTGAAGATGAAAAGGATGAGGTTAGTCTGGAGATAGAATCAATGAAGAAGGTGTTGAATTGAGTGGCCAAGTCTATGTCAGGAGCGTTAGGGTCTGGTCTAGGGTTATCTGGTTTGTTAGGATTAAGGAGGGTAGAGATGCATTTCCAAAATTTTTGAAGGTTTGTTTTGTTGTTGTTTTGGATTATGGAGAAGTAATTCTGTCTATCGGAAATGATAAGCTTTTTTACTTTGTTTCTGAGTGTTTTGTATTCATTGTGGGCTAGGGGAGTCCTATGTTTCTGATATGATGACCATGCCTTATCTCTAAGGTGCATAGTTACTAGTGTGTTTTTTGTTAGCCAAGGGGCAGTTTTGTTTTTTATTCTTTTTGTTTTTTATAGGGGCTTGTTGCTCTAAGAGGTTTAGAAAAGTTGAGTTAAAGTGGGTGACAGCTTGTTCCAGGGGGTAGAGTTTTTAGGGTGTACCAGTTGATTGCTTTTAGAGAGCTGGAAAAGGTACTGGGGTTAAAGTTTTTTTGGCAGCGAGTGGTAATAAAATTGTGAGTAGGATGCAGGGGTGAAGTTAGTTGGTGTGTGAATGTGGGCAAGTGCTCACTAAGGGAATCAGGCAGGGTGCCACTATTTGAGAAGTAATGAGGGTGGAAGACGAATATCCAGTCTAGGGTACTGGTGAGGTTTTTTGAGGGCCGAGTTATGGAGTTGATCAGTTGAGAGAAGTTGTAAAGATTAATGTTAAGTGGATTTGTGGGAGACTGTATTGCAGACCAATTAATATTCATGTCACCCATAAGTATAGTTTCGTTGTTAATGTTATTGGAAAGCCAGGAGAGGATATCTTCTAGTGTAAAAATATTGTTGCCTGGGGGGATGTAGAGGGAGGCTATGCATATCTGTTTGTGTTTATTTACTTGAAGCAGTGCCAGGAGTAATTCTGCATTATTGAATTGGGGAGTTGGTTTGTTAAAAGGGGTAACTGTTAAGGAGGATAGGTATAGAAGGGCTACTCCACCTCCTTTTTTGTTTGTTCTATCTTCTCTGATTAAAGAGTAGTTGGATGGAATTATTTCAGAATCTTTTATATGAGGTTTTAACCAAGTTTCAGAGATGGACAAAATGTCTGGTTTGTTATATGTAAGCCAGGCATGCAGATTAGGGATTTTGTTAACTATACTTTGGGCATTTAAGGAGGTGAGTAATACGGATTTATCCATTGGAGGGGATGAGGATGGGCCTGGGTTGGGGTGTATGTCTCCTGATAATAGAACAGAAGTCAGATATAGCATTAGGTTGGGGAGGTACTTTGTCTGCTTAGAGACAGGGTTGAGTTTAGCTAGATTTATGAGGGATAAATTAGTTGTTGTAGGATTAGGATAGTTGTGAGGAGTAATAAGTTTATAACAGAAGAAAAGATGGTGTTTTATGGGGTATAGGCATGGAGAGATTGGGAAGTGTGAATGTAAGACAGGTAGGTTAAGATGGTTTGTAGTATGAAAGGACGGAGTGTGGTTATAGTTAGTTGGCTGGGTGAGGTAGTAGGTGCAGGATATGGTGAGGAGCAGTACTAGATGAGAACAGAAGGATATGGCTTTTGAGAGCATAGTGGGATAGGTTATTGAGGGGAGGTATGTTGTGGATGGCTAGTTTACTAGGCTATGAGAGTTATAAGTTTTTGGAGGAGACTGAGAGGGGAGGTACGGTAGAGTATTGGTGAAATGAGGGGAGGAATGAGAAGTGGGTGTGGAAGGGAGGAGGTTACTAGTTGGTCAGGGTGGGGTGATGGGTGTGGCTAAAGGGTATAAATGTAGAGGTGCTGGGGGCGTGTGGGAATTGGGGGCAGGGTAGGGGAGCGGAGTGAGCCCACAGGGCGAATGGAGCAGGTAGACCCGAGGGAAGGCTAAGGGTGAACAAGAACCGATCTGTGGAGCACTAGTAGCTGAAGGTAAGTCCAGGGGACAGGGATTAGGTGGGATAGGGGTGAGCCTAGAGTTGAGAGAGGGGAGTAGAGTAAAGTTTATTATAGATCTAAGCAGATATCCAAAGAAATAAGTAATTAATAGATAGTGAAAATAAAGAATTCATAAAACAGGAATTATGAGGAGAGGGTGCCACCTAGTGGACAAATGCTTTAGTACACCTGTGGCTCCACAAGGACAGATCCCTAGAGTGGCAGGAAAAGGGGGAGTCTTTTGTAGACCGGAGGGCTAGAAGAGGGGCCAAGTATGTGGGGAACAGAGATGGGAAGGGTTAGGCTGCTGGCTGTCCTGGCAGGTGAGCATGCTAAACCACCTAGCAGGGCCTTCTGGCAGAATACAATCTAGTATGTAGGATTAGCAATGGTTACACATACTTTCTTAAGTCTTTTGATGAATAGTCTTCAGGGGGAGGCTTGGTCCTATTCCCGTGATGGAGAGGCTTGGTTCTATTCCCTTAATGGGGAATAGTAGAATTAATTTAGGTATGGGTTTCCAGCAAGGAGCAGTTGCAACAGGGTGAAGCAGGACAGTCAAGTTTCTTAAGTCCTTTGATGAATAGTCTTCAGGGGGAAGCTTGGTCCTATTCCCGTGATGGAGAGGCTTGGTCCTATTCCCTTAATGGGGAATAGTATAATTAATTTAGGTATGGGTTTCCAGCAAGGAGCAGTTGCAACAGGGTGAAGCAGGACAGTCAAGTGTAGGAGGAGACGCTACGGTCAGGATGCACAGCAGCCAAGGGCCGAGCCTGAATGTCACTCTGAAAAAGATTACAGCAGCACTTGTTGAAGAGATAAGTGAATGGTGCTTACGACAACCTGAAGGCATTTAACACTACTGCACATAAAGGAATAATTGACAAATTAAATGATTTAAGTGTCAATCCATAGTTAATTTAATAGGTATAGCAGTGATTAACCAAAAACACACTAATACAGTGGGGACGTACCCGTCAGGATGGATGGGCATACCTTCACTAAGTCACAGTGTATTTGGGGAGAACTAATACATCCTGATATGGCTATGAGTGCCAGAAATCAAACAATAGCCAGCACTTTGAGTCTATGAGCCAAAATAAATGTACATTTATTTTCAGTGTTATAGAAAAAAAAAAAAAAAAGCCAGCCTTAAAAAGCAATGAAACTACAATGATTGGTTGTCTAAAAAGTTCATTAAGCCCAGGACAGAACAATCTCTCCCCCCCAAGCTTAAGGGTCCACATTTTCTCTTTTTATTTAATAAAATATAACAACCACTTTTGTTCCTTCTGTCCAAAGTTATTCTGTCAATGATGACAAAACTGAACTTGGCTTAACTATGTGAAATCTAGTGTTTATATAGCGCATTTGAACTCCGTCCGCACCTTATATCACTAAGGTGCTCAGAAATTCTAATTTTAAAGGGGCGAGAGGTTTGTCCAATATAAAATGCTGAGCAGCTACAAGTCAGTAAATAAACTACCCAATCAGTGTTACAACTACCAAAAACATTAATATCAAATACAAACAGAAGTACTTTTGGAGGTAAAACTTTTAGTTTTACATATGTACCTGCAATTGCCAAAAGGGTAATAACCTGATAAGGTGTGACCCTCAATGGTATTCTGATGTGTATTAGAACTTCTTGTAATGATTAAACCAGCTGTCCAATGTTTTGCCTTTCCTATATGAAAATAAACATCTTGATATTTAACTGTTCATCTGTTAACAAAATGCCCCAATATTTTTGTACCAAATCAATAAAAAATTGTATGTTGCTACCAAAATTAGTGACTAGTCTCAAAGGTTATTTATGAATGTGCCTAGTCTTATATTGTAACAACTGGGGTCGATCCATAATATTGACCAACTCAGAAGTATTAACTAACTGGGTATAATTATAACCCTTATTGTTAAATCTCATAATAAGGTCTTTATTCTGAATTGATAGATCCTGTTCTGAAGAGGAAATCCTACATAACCTCAAAAACTGAGATTTAGGAATCTTTCTTGTAATATGGCAACTACTGGGATGTAAAAGAGTATTGCTATGTTGATGTTTCTTATATAGTGTACCAGCCAAACTGCCATCCTCTTGCACAGTTACCATCATATCCAGAAACACAATTCTGGTTTGATAAAAATTTAGAATGAAACTGATTCCCCACTTGTTTTCATCAAGACATTCCACAAACACCTGTTGATATTCCAAATGTGGTCTCCACAGAAGCCAGTAATCATCCAAATACCTACGCCAAATATCTAATGAATACAAGAAAATATTGTGGTTGTTGTCATAAATTGTGTTCTTCGATGTAGCCCATAAACAGATCAGTATAAATGGGAGCAAAAGAAGCTCCCATAGCTGTACCTTTCAACTGCAACATTCATCCTTGAAGTAAAAGACATTTTTGGTTAGTACATGTTCAGCTAAACAAACCAAAAAGGTATTAAAAGCTGGACTGTAGATAGCAGCCGATTTTAACCAGTACTCCAAGGCTAACAAACCCGCCCAATGGGGAGTGTTGGTATATAGGCCAGTAACATCTAATGTAAATAGATACCAATCTTTTTCAAGTTGAGTATCCTGTATGATATTAAGAAAATCTGTCATATGTTGGATGTGTGATCTAACTAAACTAAGCAATGGTTTTAACTACTGACATACGAATGATAGTGGCTCAGTTAATGATCAGTTAATGCTCAGTTAATGATCCCCTTCCTGAAACTATGGGTCAGCCTGGTGGTTGCCATAAATCCTTGTGGATTTTTGGTATCAGATAAAAATATTGTTTAGAGAGATCTGGAACTGTCAAATGGTAAACCATATCCTTAGAAATGATCCTTTTCTCTAGGGCCAATTCCGAAAATCTATTTTTCAGATTTAAATTTTAGTGTAGGATCCAATAACATCTGTTGATAAAACCGATGGTCCATCAACTGTTTTTTAGCCCCAGAAAAATACATGGACCAATCCCAAAGTACCACAGAACCCCCTTTGTTGGCAGTACTGAGCACTACTTATTTGTTATTACTCAAAGATCTCAGGGGTTGGTATTATGTCTTAGTTAAATTGTTATTCTTAATTTTCTTGTGAGAATTATAAGAAAAATGTAGATCACAAATTAATTGCTGTTGAAACACCTCTACATACTTGTTCACAAGGGGTGAAAAGGTAGATGGTCTAAACTTAAACCCAGCCTTATCCTATTTAGTATTAAGCTTATCATAAAAAAGCAACTTCAAATTCAATGCTCTACAAAAAGAAATAATATCCTGAACAAAAATTTCTTCTGAAACCAAATAACTAGGAATAAATCCCAAACCTTTATTCAACAATTAATTTTCAGTTACAGACAATTGTGTAGAAGAATTATTATGTACATTTTGGAAAGGTTCTACTTGGTTGCCATCAGCTGTAATAGTGTCTCTAATGTAGAGACCCCACTTTTATGATGCTTGCTTCCAGACCTCTTACCTCTTCTAAAGGGACAATATTATTTTTCTTTTTGGCCTTAGTTAAACCGGGAGAAGTATCCCCCTCAGTATCAGCAGCAGATGAAAAACTGTCTGCTGAAGTTTCCATTTGTCCATCACTAGATTTCAGTACTGACTTTTTCTTTTTTGAAGGAACTCCAAGGCATCCCTTTTTATCCAAAAATGTTACACCCTTCTGAATTTGAAATTATTTCCCATAGTTCCTTCTCCATCAGAATGAGGTCCTTGGCTAACCCTAAAAAAGTTCCCATTATTTTGTTGTTCAAACGGTTTAGCCAAATTACATAAAGTTGCAACGGTGTAAAACAAATTATCTACTTTTCATTCATAAAACGAGAATAAAGTGGTAACAAAGAAAATGAAGCTGTTTGTTGTGCTTTATACCAATCACAATGTGTTGCCTCATCCATACCTTCAACATAGGGTTGTAAGCACCCCTTAAGCCCTCTACGAGTAATACCTTTGTTGTGATAAGTTTTGAATAATCTAAGGTGCCACTGTCAGCCCACCCTCCAGCTCTGCATTGGGGCTACTTTTTTTAGACATAAAAGTGTGAAATAGTCTTTGGATAATATGTACCCTAATGACTGCAAACTGGCTAACAATTATTTCAGTGCCAATGTTCTCCAAGCTGATCCAAAAAATTGCATAGACAGTGCAGTAGTAATGACTCCAGCTTCAAATGTCTATGAATTTACAATCATCAGGTTTGGCAAAAATGATACATTCTTATTCAAAACCAGTACTGCAATAAAAAAAAAGGCAAAAAGGACACACAATTATGATTACAAGACAAATGGTCAAGTCATAAAAGAAAGACACCATCATTAATAATGAAGGACAATAGCAGTGGACAATTTAAACCCTGATCAACGTGTATCTACCAAAATCAGAACGTAGTATTCAGTATCCAACTCTAAAGGGCACGTCCAGTTACTCTGTGGAGATTACTGTACTGGTATATATTTCACTGATCAACCCACTACTGAATTACACACCTGCATTATGTAACCTTCAAGCACACTACCTTAAACTGTTTAACAAAGCATAAAGGTTCCTTACCAAAAGATCAGTTCTTTGGAAAGCTTGCACTGTCTACAAAGGGGTCTGGAACTATCACAGTATTCTGATACTTTGAGGTTACTTAAAAATGACCCAATGCCTATCTACAGGGAAATACTTGTCATGGTTACACTTGAACAGTCATGGCTGGAATGCATTCATGGTCAAGCTAACACCAGCTAGGGGAACCGAATACTAAAAACAAAAATAAAAAAAATGAACAGTAGCAATAATGATGATAATAATAATAATATGGCTGCTACATTGTACTATACATTCTAAGACTATGGAGTAAGCATCCCCTTACATTGCATTTGCTTAATGTCATGAGACATTAATTCTCTGTAGAGTACCATTCAAGTGAGTGCATCTAACAGTACCTCCTTTCTATCCCCACTATCCTCTTTAGCCTGCCTCCCCCATTCCATGCCCTCTTGAATTTGTCTGTGGATTCTTTCCCCACTACCCATTCTGATAGTTCAAAACACAGACCCTCAAACCCTCCATGTGAAGCAACACTTTCAGACATCATACTGCAGATTGGATCCATGATCTATCAGGTTTGTCAAATCCTTCCCGAAGTCCATGGTACTGATTCATTTCTAGTCACTGTGGCCTTCTGTAAGTTTGGGGGGGGGGGGGTTCTCATAAATTTAAAAGTGGAAGTAATAACCTCTTCCGTATAAAACATTTGTAGATCCATGAAGACAAGAGAATTATTACCTTTTCTTTAACCTTCCATTTTCAGGTAATGTTAGTGAAAAAGTAGCTTCTGAACAGCTGTAGCTATTTTGCATTTCGTGACTGCTTTGATTCATGTCACTCTGTACTTTTGTCAGGACAAAGTGCTAAAATGCTCTTTTAGAGTGGTCACTGACCCCTTTAAAGTAAATAATCCAGTATTATATTCTACTCTGATCCTAACTAAATTTCTTGCTGGTATCTAACACTGCTGATCATGGAATCAGTTTGGACTGTTTCATTCAACTGCTATTTGTACAATACAGTATGTAAATGGTTAGCCTCTTATGTTTTGAATATTTTCAGAGATTTTCATCCAGAGTAAATTTCTGAGAGAGTTATCTCTAGGAATGTGTGTGCCACAAGGCTAAATTATGACCCTATTGTTATTCAGAGTGTATCTAATACCACTGAAGAAAATCATACAGGGAAGAGGACTAGATTCTGTATCATTGCTATGCATACAATATCCTGAGAAAACAGAAGGTAAAGTTCGATAAGATATTTGATTTTATTCATCTGAAGGATTGTTTAGAGTCTCCTCCTCACCTCCTGGACAAGTAACAGTTGACAAGCTCAGTGCAATGAAGACAGAATTAATGTCGGTATACTCCACTATCTGCCCTTTGCAGGTACCATTTTAAACCACCTCATTCCTTATGGAGATGAACTAAACAAAAGCGAAAGACATGGGTGCAGTTCTTAACAAGGTATTGTCAAATTAATGGCCAGGATCAGTGCAGGTCAGGTCAGCTTACTGCCATCTAAAAAAATTCATCCAAATCAACCACCTTATTCATCTTTAGAGTGGGCAGCAGTTATTCATGTACTTGTACTACATCTAGCACTCTTTACAAGAATTTCTTAGGTACATAACTTGCCCACTTACAGAGGATTCAAAGTTATAAACAGGATTTTCCATATTCTCACACAAGATACAAGTGGTGCAGGACCCGGACCCACTTCTGATGGCTGCTTGGTCAGTTTATACATTGCTATTTTCACCGTTATTTTTATCTATCATGCACAGTTTGGTTCTCATCTACTTGAGACCTATCTGTGCTCTACCTTCTGACCACCATGTCATAATGAGAGGGGTTAACTGTTCCCTGAAGTAGACTGGAAATCTCATGCAGATGGTCTTTTGCCTGTCTTGCCCAGCTGCGTGAAATGAATACATTCCCTGAAAGAATTGAAACAAAAGTCCCACTTTCAGAAGAGTATTTTTTTTAGTCTCATATGTATTTTATTATTACTTTATTTAAAAATTGTGACTGCATTTAGTTAATTTATTTATTTGATTTTATTTGCTAACTAGACAGGTGATCTTGTCCAAGGGCATTTTTTTAGCCATGACCTCAACCAAGTGACAGAATAAGATTTACAGTATTTGGAACATACATACTTCAACAAAATAAAATGACAAATTATAATGATGACAATTATCTGTTGAAAACTGCAAACGTAGCATGAAAGCATACAAAGAATAGCTCATAACAGACTGAGGAATAATCAGCTAATGCTGCACAGAGAAATACAGGAATCTGACAGAAGTGAGTAAAGTTATATGGTTTTATACTGTCAGTCATGGGTATAGTACCTGCATGCATGACGTGTTACTTCCAATGAAAGCAAAATAAGTTAGACGCTGGTTTGTTATGGCTAATTACAGCTCAAGACATTTGTATTGGCAGAATGCCTTTGCAAGAACCGAGGAATTATGTAACATTTGAATAGGATGAAAAGTTTCGAGAAGTACTACAGTATGCAAAACAGTAGGAGAAGCTGTCAGATCAGTAATCCTAAGTCAGGTACAGGAAGGTAAGCAAAAGGTGAACAATTACTTTCAGTACACTGTTGTCAGATGTGAAGAAAAGGTACTTCTTCCAAAATAAGAATGGAGCAATGGCAACTGCATTGACCTATCAACATTTTTTTTATAAATGTCTGTCTGGTAAACAGTTTTACTCTCTTTGCTGATCACAAATCATGTTACAAAGTTTTACTACCCCAAACCAGTACAAATCCACTGAGGTTGATGCCTTCTCAATTTAAACTGCAACAAAGGAAAGGAAAACACTACGAACTACATAGTTTCTATGAAGGAGGAATAGGATTTTTGCATGCAATGACTGAATCGAAATTACATCTAGCTAATTAGTGCGAGGAGCTGAGAAAACAGGTTTCTTATTTAAGGTATTCACCTGCAGTCCTCTTCAGCCACAAGAGTTCCGATTTTAAAACTGTTGTCTAACGGCATTGATTTTTGGATTTTTTTTCCCCACCCACCCACAAATATGCATTTCTGAGGACAGCATATGGCTAATCAGCAATAGTCCTGTCCCCAGACTGCCTCATAATCAGTGGGACTGCAATCTACTCTGATGCTTTCACTAGTAAGAAACCACAGAAGTAGGGTGGTCTCTAAATCAAGAGAGGATTACAGTGAGGAGGAAGCCGCTAGTGATAAAGCTTACCCTTCAAGGTAATACTTTCTGAATTCTATTTCTGTGAAAAAATAACCATTTTCTTTAATAAATTGTTTGAAAAATGTGGAATAATAAGGCATATGTATAAAATCCTGAAAATATTTGTATTCAGCTGCACTTATACATATTTATTTTTTAACTTGACAGCAGGGTAGATAGATTTACCCAAGGGCCTTTTTTGGCTATGATCCAAGCTTGAAAATGTTATTCACCTTGTTTTAATATGGTATTAAATGAAAAGTATCCAGAAAACACAAAATTATTAAGCTCTGTTAATTATGCAGCTGTTTAGAAGGTCCGATATATTTATAGAATAATGGCTTTGTGTGCTACATTATTGTTGTTTATTGCAAATAAAATGAGTCTTCCGAAAAAAAATTGATGTATTGAGGTAATGTTGCTAAAAGCTAACCACTTTCTAATCTGCCCTAAAAGATATGACCATTCTGTTTCAGTTTCCCTGCAAGAAGCCAGATTTAGTGATTTGATAGTGTGGACGTCCAAGTGGTACTACCCTAGTGCTTCTCCAAAGGCTAAAAACCCAAATGTAGTTACTTGGGGAGCACAGCTACTCACTAATGAGTCTGTTATCAACTCCTGACTAACTCTGCAACAAGTCCACTGGCTCCCAAGTTCTCAAACATATCATTAGTGTTAACCAAAATCGTTGAAGAGTGAAAGCAAGGAAGTTCCCCCTGGTCCCCACAATTCAGTAATCTTGGTATTAGTATATACAGAAATTAGGCAATATAGGAAGCAGAGAGCGGCTTGCCCCTAAAAATTTAAAAAATATTTTCAACATGTTTTCTACTTTATTTACTTTTTTGAGTACTGCATTACCTGATGAGCTTGTTTTGATGAATTTTTAGTCTATGACAAACTTGTAAAGGAAAAGACATGGATGCAGTTTCTTGTTGAAGGGCTCCTCCTTACTGCCTTTGGATGTGTAACCCTCCTTGCCATACTGTATAGTGATCTCCCAATTGGCCAATCACACTGGGTGTGAACTGCTACCTGGTCAGCCTAGTTTAATAAAATACAGAGCTTCCAGATGATCTCATGAGTTAGGTAAAAGCCTTGTACAGAGTATTACCATTGTGTCTGTCGTCATAATGGAGTTTGTATATGTCCAACACACGGATATCAAGAAATTCACATCAACAGTGGACTGAAGTGAAGCTCAAGAGGTTGTCAGAGATTTGGGATGTGGTGGTAATTAGCCCAAACAACTATGAATGTATGAACCTATTAATCTTGAAAGTTCTGTCAAGAACCTATAGCAATCGACTTATAATCAGAAACATCCAATCATAATATTTTTAGAGGACCTAATGTACCAATAGTTACAGGGGAAAAAGTGTAGGTGCATGAAATTTTCTACAACTTTGAAAGCTGCAAAACATTTAGAGTTCCCACACAGTGGGCAGAAGCAAAGTGTCCCTCTGGTGAATTAATAGTTTTAAAAGCTGTTATACTCTTCACTCTACCACCCTATTGCTTTTCCCTGCTACAGGTTTTAAAGTAGTAAAAATGCTTTGAACACTGTTCATTGTTGGCTACTGTTAATGTTCTAGTATGTCTAGAGCCTAACAGAACTGACATCAGAAAGGTGCTTGACAAAGCTGTCTTTTTCCAAATTCAGATGGTAATTGAGGGGCTCCATGTACTATTATAAAACAGTGAGACACTGCTGACTGCCTCTATGTTCTGCACTGGAATTTAGAATGTGATTTGAAAGACAATGACAGTTTAATTTAGCCTTTTTCACTCAGGGAAGTCCGTCACACATCTCAGAGACTGCCTTGTAAACATTACTGCTTTG
This sequence comes from Protopterus annectens, assembly GCF_019279795.1. Classification (NCBI taxonomy): domain Eukaryota; kingdom Metazoa; phylum Chordata; order Ceratodontiformes; family Protopteridae; genus Protopterus; species Protopterus annectens. The sequence goes on along the minus strand of NC_056734.1, from coordinate 603,340,522 downwards.
AGTCTATGACCTCATGAGTTTTATTAAATATTTAGAAAAAGTGTATCTTTGCCATAACACCCTTACTATGTGCATTACTATATCATGTCATTGAATCTAGAGACGTTACTCAGGCCCATATTTGTCAAAGTGTACAACATTGAAGAAATACAACCCTAGCCATGTCACCTTCTACAGTAGATGTGCAGGTTTCAGATGAGTGATTATTAGTCTGATAGATACACATTAAATAATTCTAAATCAATTTAATGCACAATGAAATTATGAACAGAAAGTGCACTGTTTATCTCCAAACACTTGGTAATTTTAAAAATACACTGCGCTTGACTAAAAAGGAAAGAACAGGATGTCTGAATGCCAGTGGCACAAGGGGTAGCACACTCACCTGTGGTGCAGAAGGCTGTGGGTTCTATTTTAGATCGATTGCTGACACTGTAGTGCAGCATAAGGGGGGGGGGGGTGTTCTGCACTCCTGAGTGGGTCGTCCTTCATATGAAACATTACACCAAGGCCCCATCTCCTTGAGTTGGTGGTAACACAGATAGATGTAAAAGACCCTACAGCAACTATTAAAAAGGGTAGGTAAAATTCTGCAATTGTATGCGTCTTTCGGCTTTTCCCAGTTAGGGGTCGCAACAGAGGAACTCCGGTCCGCTAATGATTGGCAGTAGATTTTTACGTGCCGAGTTGCCAGCCCTGACACACAGCCTTCAACAAAGGTATACCCATTCACGCATGTCTCCACGCAGAAGACGCTCTAGCAGAGAATCGAACTGGACAGCGTCTTACTGTGAGGCGACAACGCTACCGCAGCACCCCACCGCATCTAGGTAAAATTCTGCAATGCCTTGCCAAATTTCCCCCAGTAGTATCAATACCACTTTGGGTCTCCCCTTAAAAGAAGCTACTGGCCTAGTGGGACTAACCTGGTCAACAAAGGGTAAATAAAAAAATAATTTATGAATGAATACTTAATTTATTTAAAAAACAAAACAGCAAAAGAAGTCAAATCTGCAGTAAGAAGAAGTTCCAAATTGAGGGATATAATTAAAATGGAGCAGTCGAAAAAGGGAACAGTATTATGCAATATGAACCACATGAAACAGACTATGAAGCCAGATGTTACTCTGATTAGCCCACAAGTAGGCGGTATCACAGAAAAAATACATTGAGTCACCAGTTTTACTAAAAGGAAATATAAAAAGGCACCAGTTTTGTGATGTAGGTAAATACAAAAACCTGACAGGCTGCGTCCTACATGAACTCCAAGAAGAGCTAAACCCAAACATAAAACTACTGTTCAATCTCAGCCTTACTACAGGATATGTGCCCATAGAGTGGAGTACAGCATCAGTGGTCCCTCTCCATAAATGTGGTGCCTCAACGGATCCTGGAAACTATTGCCCCATAAGCCTGACTAGCTTGGTCTGCAAAGCTATGGAAAGGATCATCATGGACCTCATAAATAAAGATATTGGGGACCTACAGACACTGGATCCTACCCAGTTCAGCTTTGTTAAGGGCAGATCCTGCCTCTTAAACCTGGTTGATTTCTTTGAAACAGTCACCAAGGCCATTGACGAGGGGAAGGTGGTCCACACAGCCTACCTGGACCTCACAAAAGCCTTCAATACAATACCCCACTCGGGCATTATAGATAAGCTCACCAGCTTAAATATAAACTCCTATGTCACTAGATGGATTGCAAACTGGCTCAAGGACAGAACCCACATGGTTAGAATTGCTGGAGCCATGTCAGACTCCAAACCAGTTACAAGTGGTGTCCCACAACGCTCAGTCCTGGGACCTCTCTTGTTCGGTATATATTTCTCGGAGGTACAGGCCAACACGGAAGGACTGTGGCTGACCAAGTTCGCAGATGACTGCAAACTGGGTGCCATAATCGACTCTCCAGCCGACACAAGCATCATCCAAAAGGGCCTCATAGAAACAGACAACTGGTGCCAGAGCCATGGCCTCAAGCTAAATGCCAAAAGTGTATAGTCATCCCCTTTGGCAAAAACAAAGTGCCCACAAATTACCACATAGGTGGTAATCCATTAAGTACAGAAGAAGTAATTAGGGACCTGGGGACCCAAGTTGATAGCAATCTCTCATTTGACAACCACGTGGCCAAAGTGGTTAGAAAAACATTTTATATAGCCCACCTAATCATGAAGGGATTCACATCTAGATCAGGGAGGTCATCGTGCCTCTTTACTCATCCCTCATCAGACCCATAATTGAGTACAATGCCCCTTTTGGGATGTACCTTACCAGACACCTGCAGCAACTGGAAAGACCCCAAAAGTACCTCACCAAGAGGATCAAAGGGCTCAAACAGATGCCATATGCTGCCCAGTTAAAGAAACTCCAGCTCTACTCAGTGGCATACCGCCTGCTCAGAGGCGATCTGTGCCTGACGTATAAAGCCATGTCCAACCCGGAATTAATGGACATGCTGAACCTCAGAAAATCCAAATCCCATCGAGCTACGCGCTCGAGAGACTTGAACCTCAGCACTGAAATAAATAGGACATGCTGGAGGGACAGATTCATAACCCAGAGGCTCCCTTCACTCTGGAATAAAATCCCAGTCCAGGTTAGGCAGAGTCCCTCATTGACTCTCTTCAAGAGGAATCTTGATGAGTGGATGGGAGATCGTAGGTTTATCCCGGGTATCACTTCTGTGTCACTGTTAGACAGAGGCCAGTATACTAACCTCGAAAAAGGGCATAGCAAAATAAATTTAAAATGGGTGGCGAAAGCCAAACACATTCTGGCTAGGCTTATAAATGCCCTAGGGCAGATAGCCTAGTATGAACCTATGAACCTATGAACTAGAATATAAGGCCAAATTATGTGCTTAAATCTGCCACATGAACAAGGCCTTTTATTGCAAAGAGTTGAGTGTAAATGACACAAAAGAAAAGTTATATATTCATGCAAAAGACTGAAAGTCATCAAATGTTTTACAAATTAACGTCGTTTAACAAATCACTTTAAAAGAACTGCTATTACTTGTGCAACAGTGAGACCTTGAGAGGCATCCTTTCCTTTTAAGTACTTATTCAAGCTACAAAATGAAATAAGCACGCAAAGAGCTCTTCAACTCAAGTGAAAAAGAGATGCATGCAGATGTCATAACCACTGACGTTGCTGAAATTAAATTTCTCCTGACTTGCTGGAAAGTGATTGAATTAAAAAAGAGTTTTAAACTGCACTATTCAGAATGGAAAATTTTGAATCAAATGCGTACAAGGTTTGGTAGGTATAGACAGGAAGCATCCCACTAGATATCTGAAGCAATGTTACTGGTATCAGTCTTGAAATAAACAGCATAATGTTTAACTATAGACGGCTAAATATATGGAAAATTAAACAAAGCTACACTTTAAAGAAAACTACAGCATTCATCTTTATTTATGGATTGTGTGACTGGTATGTACACATTTATTTCTGTATTTTGGGGATATGACTGGTGTGTACTCACAATTGCTGTATTTAGGAGTGTGACTGGTAGGTGCACCCATTTTCTGTGTTACAGGGGGTACGAATGGTATGCACACCCACATTTTGCTTTCCACAGGTTATGATTAGCATCTGCAGCTGAAAAGATGTGAAACAATTTTACACCCATTTTCATGAAAACAGCTCTAGCAAATACTGTATAAGACAACATTTGAAACCATTGACTACAACAAAATGTTTGCTCCAGTAATTGCATTTCACTGTGCATTTTAGGTGCTTACTACTAGAATACAGAAGGCAGCTGTGTGGATGTTACTGTCGAGAAGCAAAGAATAAGAAAGCTGCACTAGAAAAGGTGTTTAAATGTTGCTTCCTACTGGGACCTAAGAGCTAAGCCATAGTCCCCACCTAACATAATCACCCCCTAATCACAATCCACATTAGAGATAAGGATTTTTTCTTTGTAGTACAACTTCATTTTTTGCAAAGCTGGCTGCCTTCCAACACCTGTCCACATATCAGTGCTCTTCACCCAAGATACTGTGTTTAGATCATTCAAGTGCAGTTGTGCAATCAATTTCAAAAACCCTATGGAAATGGCAAACAGTAAATCCTGAAAACAAAGCTTGATGGTTTACTACCTCATCACAAATAAACAGTGAAAACCCTTTGTGGTAAAAGGAGTGTTTCAATCATTTTGTATAAATATTGCATTTTAACAATCAAGTCAAAATAACATGATGATGTTAGTCCATCATTATGAGCTTGGTATTTGTTTAAGCAGGGATGGCTTAGTCAAAGCATGTTTGAATGAGCCAGAGAGATCACATAATGTTATAACACTACGTTTTGTAACTTACCTTTGAAGTTCAGTAGAGGGTGTTGTATTAGTTTGGTGGTGCCAAAGGTAGTGTCTGTTAGGGGGTTTGGCTCCCATGTCATCCATTTTCCTTTTTCACTCATTTATTTTTTCCCTACCAGATTAACACTATTAGGCATCATTAATATGCTATCAACAGAAATGTTGTGATCCTTTCTATAGCTAATTCTAAAAAAGAGTCATGGGGTTGTTCAGTTGTCAGAAAAAAAATCTTACTTTTATTTAATCACTGGGCCTAGCTTGCAAAAGTTGCTATAAAGACTCTTCAGATCCATATTCTTGAATATTCGGTATGTAGCACTATATTAACAAAACAGCAGTATAAGGGATGTGATATGAGGAAGGAAAAGTTTCACATGTGAGCATGAGAAAGCATGTGGGAGCATGCAGGCAAGTAGGGTGGTGCTATTGAAAATGAAGGGGCAAGCATCACCTGTTAATTTAGGTTGGTGCTGAAGCTAGTTTCCATACTGATGTTCTGTGAGCGCATTAACAGGTGCAAATGCAGTAGCTCAAAATTCTGCTCAGTATCATTGTATGGAACACCTTCTTGATGGGAGAGGATCAGAAACAATATTAATGTCCCTTCAATGATGTTTTTGGCCAATGGCTCTCATAGAGTTGCCAATGCACTACCTTGAACATTAAACTAGTTGTCTGGAAAACATTGTTCACACTCCAGTATTGGCATATTTACTTTGCTTTTCTGTATATATAAAAAAAAGCATCACAAACAAGGAAAAGAGGATGTTCCCACTCCCCAACATAGCTATGACATCACAAAATGGGGAAGGGATGGGCAAATTTATAGGGAGGTGCAAGGGGTGTGGCCTTGATCCAGTTTTGACCACAACGAAATGTGGCATCCCTAAGCACTGACTGCAATTACCATCAATGAGCTCAGGGGAATCTCATGCTTTATTTATATGGCAACATCCTACATAAATTGACAGTGCAAGCGGAAATCCAAAAAACACTAGCAGCTATCAAAATCACAGATGGACCTTAACCATAACGGAGATGGAAAACCATCCAAGTGTCAAATGGAAAATTGCAAAAGCACTGAGACAAAAAACGGCCCCAATGCCTGTCATCCAGGGACTAAATGGGTTAATCTTCATGGGTCAGGACAAGGTTGAAGCCATAACGCAATGCCTTTAACTACAGTGCTCACCAAATTTCTACGAGGCAGACCTGGATCACATCGAGGAAGTCCACAAACTCACAGAAAAATACCTGCGCAAGCAACACTGTGAAAGTATAGAAGCTGCCAAACCAAGAAAAATACTTCAGAAAGTTAATGCCACGAAGGCAGCGGGTCCAGACAATATTCCAAAAAAGGCTCTGAGACATCTACCAAATAAGGCTGTAGTCGCAATCACCAACATTGCCAACTCCAAAATGAGACTTGGCTATTTCCCAAAACACTGGAAAAAGGCAGATGTGGTGGTATTACCAAAGCTTGGCAAGGACCGAGCCTTCCCACAGAATTATAGACCCATCAGTCTTCTCAGCACCCTGGGGAAAGTGATCGAAAAAGTTATCCTACAACGCTTGCAAAAATATGCCTCACTAAAGCAGGTGATCAACAACGAGCATCATGGATTCAGAGAGAATTATTCCACTAAGCATCAGCTACTGAGAGTCATGGAATACATCACCGAGGGATACAACACAAACAGGGCAACAGGAGCCATTTTCCTATATGTCTCCAAGGCTTTCGATAAGGTGTGGCACGAGGGCCTCATATACAAATTGATCACCAAAAAATCCCCCTCCTACTTGATCCAACTGGTTTCTTCTTATCTTCAAGGAAAAACCTTTAGGGTAAAAACAAATGGAGTCCTATCAAAAGGAAAAGGAAATCACAGATGGGATCCCACAAGGTTCCCAGTCTATCACCACTGCTGTTTAACATATACGTTAGTGATATTCCAAATGCAGAAGGTACCATGCTGGCTCAGTATGCAGACGATACTGCAATAATGTACAAATCCACGCAAACCTGGCTAATCTCCAAAAGACTCCAAGGGGCTGCAGAGGGGGGTGGGAGGTTGGCATAATGGTTAAGGTGTTTACCTTACAAACATTAGGCGCAGGGTCTGATTGCCACATGGGGTAATTGGCTAGGATGAAAATGGCCCACAAGGGCAGTTAGCCTAGTACTAATCTGTGAACCTGTGAACCTATGTCTAGAAACCTGGTTTTGCACCTGGCGTATAGAGATTAACCCTGAAAAAAGCACGGCTATATGGCTAAGTAGATGCTTCATATACCCTGAGGACACGATCACAATGTTCAACAAAGCCATCCCTTGGAATGAATCTGTAAAATACCTTGGAGTCACAATGGACAAGCGCCTGTCCTGGAAAATACATACAGAAACAAATATTGCGAAAGCAAGGAAAACCTACAATCAGCTTTACCACTATTGAACAGGAAAAGTACCCTAAGCATTAAAAACAAATTGCTCCTATACAGGACTACAATCAGAGCTCAGATGCTCTACGCATCACCAGCATGGGGATATGCAACCTCCAGCCATATCGAAACCCTTCAGAGACTGAAACTAAAATCCTTAGACTCATCTTATATGCCCCCTGGTACGCAACCAACCTACAGCTGCACAGAGATACTCACTCACCAACCATAAAACAACTCATTCAACATTCAGCGGCCAATCTAATCACACAGCTGGAAAACCATCCACAGAGTGACATCAAGTCAATGATGAACTACAACGAATCACACTATGGAAAGCATAAAAGACCCAGAACAAGCCTGGACAACTAACTTTCTATTAAAACTCCCACCTACGATACAGGTCTGATCAACCTTAGATAAATACAATTCTGTCAAAACAAATCTAGGAGGATTAAAATCACAGAGATGAAGGAGAGAGAGAGGCTACACCTCGGGCCTCCGTTGGAGCAGAAGTTAACGAGAGAGAAGACTAGAGTAAAATACATCTGCTTACTAGACACTGCAGTCATCTTCATTATAGATTTTCATTTTTTTTTTATAATTATCTGTTTTTATCTGTGCATTTTTGACATAAAAATACTTGTTTTACTTTCTTCTCTATAATACACAATCTGAGAAATTTCCTACACTAGGGCAAAGTATTTTGGAATTCGGCTGATGCAAAACAAAGGCAAAGACATTCTGATAAAGAAAGATAATTTGTTTTCCTAAGTACTCATCCCCCCAAGTTTCTTAAAGAAGGATAAGTTTACTGCCATTTACAAACGTCCATCTATCCCACTGTAAACATGTTTACTACTTAACAGTATGATTGTTAATTGCCAACCACAGAGGAATTTTGCATTCACAGAATTGCATCTATGTAATACGCCTATGTAAATTATTCATTAGATTCCCCTGAGCTCATTGGTGGTAATTGTAACCATTACTAGTGGCCCAAAATATGGCTCCCGGACCATTAACATTATATTGTTCCAGATCCTCACCTGTCAGGTATTAGTTCCCCTGCGGGATCATAAGAGTTACACAACAACTGAACAGCAACTTTACTTCAGGGAAGCTAGGCCAGCCATATCAGGGGGTAAACTTACGAGTGCCCATCCAGTTACTCAACATTATTTTAAAGGCAGAGAGTGTGTCATACTGCTTAACTTTGGAGACAAGTTGTCCCAGAGAAGGAGCAGGTGTTGTGTGGCAAATGTATTCCTCCTCCTTATCTTGATTGTTGGAGTAGATTTAGAGCTCTAGTCCTACATGATTTACTGATGCATAACAGCTCTTGGGTTACAGAATCCCTTACAGCCCTACAAGTAAGGCAAAGATCACCACTACAGAGTCTGTATCAAACTGAGTATACTGATAAAGCCTTCAGTCTTTCTTGGCAGTTCAGATGTTTAAGTCCCTGATCTTTTTAGTTAGAAACCACTAGGGTCTTCATATCAAGCAGCTGCAAAGACCAGTTGCTTGATATGCTTTGTAAGGTACACCCCAAAGGAGGTGTTATATTCAAAGGCATGCACACATAACATATCCATATACACACACACACGCTTCTAAAAAAGACTGGAGAACATGATATTCTTCTGAAGACAGCTCTGTCAACTGCAAATATAAAGATATAGAACTGGGAGCACTTTCAGCAACAGTGGAGTGTTCCCTTTTCTCCTCTGTTGTGCGACCTCAGATTAGGTATATTTAAGTTCGGGGTGTTCCCCCGCATGAGGGTGAGGGGGGCTTGCCCCCTGCATGAAAGACTTTTTCTTAATTTTACGAAAGTGATTTCATCTAAATACTTCTCTTGATTTGCGATCAACAGAACTACCACCAGTGTATTGATATGAACCCAAAACTCCACCGCCACATCTTCAATGAGCTTCCATGCACCACAAAGTATTCCCACATGAGTGAATGTGTGACTGCTGTAATTTTATAGGTACTTTTCCCCCTACAGTAAAATTTTACTTACCTGAGCAATTTGCTGAATCACTCAGTCAAACAAACCTGGAGCCACCAATAGCTAGGGAAACACATGGCTAAATAGCATTAACCACTCGCCTGGACTGCCACACTATGATTCAACTTTGTCTAAGAGATTACCCTCTGCAATGAGGCCTCACAAGGGAACATCTCATCAGCAAGATGGTTTCAGAATCTGAAAGGTGTTCAGACATATGGAAAACTAGCAAGCTAAGGTTTCCCACTCCCCTTACAGAACACTACAGTGCTAGTGCTGGAAAATGTAATAGTTGATGAGGGAAAAAAACCCCACAAAAATTGGATCTCATCAGCATCAAAATTGAATTACAAACACATTGACTCTTTTCGAAACCCACTAGAGCTACCAAGTGAAAGAAACAGGGCTTGACTAAACAGTCATCAAATCATGGTACTATACAGCACAACTTTTTGTGTGTTACACAAATGCTTTTGTTACCATTACAATGCAGGTTCACACATTTATTTATCTTGTCAGTGGAATAATAAAGTAGACAGAGTGCTAAACAGATTTTTTAATTTAAGATGTAAAACCCTAGACCCTGCAAACACCTCATTTTTTTCTTGCAGAATTATTATAAATATATTTAACTACTTATTTGAATTATTTTTATTGAGTATAAATCTCTTAACTGAGTACAGTCCATTTACACAGCAGACCCATGGAGGCATGCTACTTTAAACAAAGCTCTAGAAAAATTTACCGTCAAAAAGTAAATATCATTCCTACATCAAAATAAAGGAGTAAACACACAAGAATATACAAGGTGTTCTATGGGAATGAAAAAAGCGGGCATGTGGCAAGAGTAAATAAGCAAGACTTTAAGAATTCATGTAGATTATACTTCAACACTGTCATCTGAACTTTTGATATTTCATGTGAATCTACCTGACTTTATCAAAGCCAAAGGGCTGGAATTATAGCTGTCCAAAAATAATCATCAAATACATAGACCGCTGAAATAAAATATTTGGAAGTTTATTAACAGCAAGATACCAACTAGGTAAAAAGTATGCACATCTCTGCTGCAGAAAAAGAAAACAGAAAAAAAAAACTTCACCATGTTCTAACGATAATATTAGTGCTAAAAGAAATGAAGGTTTGTACTTTGCTATAAGGGGAAGTTCTGTTAAGAGGAAATCTTTATTTACTCTTTCTTCAAGAATGAATGAATGTTTACAGATACATATAATGAAAATGTTGAAGAAGGCTTCCGAATATTGGATTAGGTCAATATATCCACAGTCGTTACACCTGTTACTGGCTCAGTGGACAGCAAACCTATTTCCAAACCTTAACACTGCATAGCATGCATGCAGTCACTGTCTATGCAGATTCTGCATGTTGTCCTTGTGCCTGAATGACTTTTATGGATTCTCCAATTTCCTTGTGCCTGAATGACTTTTATGGGTTCTCCAATTTCCTTCCACCTCCCAAAAAGCTGTAAGTTAATTGGATACACTAAATGGTCTACAGTGTGGCATGGCTGAAAGGGGTCTACAGATTAGTTTGATTATCTGGTTAAGAAATGATAAATAAAATTACAAGTTTCAGTGAATTTACATGTCTTAAAGTTATGATTTTTTTTATTTTATTATTAAAGGCTGTCATTCTCAGTTAATCTTTACTCTTGATTAGTAGATTTCAAGGGATGAACTCTGATTTTGCATCAGGTTTGAGATGTTTTGGCAGGTCCACCTTCATGGTGCGCACGTGTTGACAGTACTAAGATAACAGGTAATATGTGTCGGAGATGGATCATTAGTAATACCATTAACTGTAGGGTTGCTATCAGCATGGAAGTGTGGGCTCTCACAGAGTGAATGGTCTAATGAGAATGTATATATTAGTTTAGTAACAAACAGAGTTTTCAAATACTAAGGTTACATTCAGGAGGTGAATTCAATAGAAGAACGGAGGCCAGCAGTGTCTTCTATGAATGTGTTGAAATGTTAGGGGGAGTGGGGAACTGGTAATACAGAACCCCAGAAGAGTCAGGTCAGTCATATTGGGAGACTGCTTTCCCACTTTATATATATATATATATATATATATAGAGAGAGAGAGAGCAAAAGCTAATGTCTGCAATCTCTAAAAGAAAAGTAAAATGGGCAGCCCTGCACAGAGTGCCAGATGAAATATTTATAAATGGTGTCCATGCTAAATGTAAGAATATTTTACCCATGGTTATTTTAAGGCATGCTATTTTCCCTTTCCAGTTTTATTTAGAAATAGTAAAATGGGGAAAAAGAGGGTTGGTACTAATGCTGGTTTTAGTAGCAGTACTTATTTTGCTCCTCTTTTGATGTATGGTTTATGTCTCTGTCTCTGTCCATATATATATATATATATATATATATATATATATATATATACACATATATATATATATGTAGACACACACACACACACACACACACACACCTTATATAAGTGGTACATTTTGGATTATTTCTGCTTAAACTTTGAGCTTTGGCCGGCTAAGACCTACCTGGAATCAACTGGACGCATAAGTAAATCTTTACCTGCACTTTCAGTTAATGCTTGTTAATAGTTAGTGCTTGTTAGAATTCCTGCATAGCCAGTGATAAGTGGGGGTAGTTTCACTTCATTGATATTCAGTTTCTGCCTTATATAAGTGGCACATTTTTTATTATTTTCTGCTTAAACTCTGAGCTTTGGCTGACTAAGACCTACATGCAATCAACTGGACGTATAAGTGAATTTAAGTAAATCTTTATCTGCACTTTTTTCAGATAATACAGCATTTAAATTGATTTATTTGTGTTGCAATGAATACTATCTAGCTGGAAGTTGTGGCTCTGTTTTTTTTCAGTTAGTTCCTCACCCACCCTCCCTGCTTTTGTTTTGGTGTTAATCTTGGTGGCTTTGAAGCTGCCCGCCCCTCTTGTAAATTTGCATTTGGATACTCTTCCTGGGCCCATCTTATTTGCTCACTCAAAAAAAAAAATTGCAGGTTATTCATCTTAAAAGTGCTCAATTGTATTTATTACTTCTTGGTGTAACTATCATTCTAAGCCTTTTTGGTTTAAGCACTTGGGCCTCAGACCAGTTGTTTTACATTAAGAAGGTTTGTGGTCTGCACTGTTGTGGGAGGACAGGTAACTTGCATCCTTCTAAGTTGGGAACTGCTGATTGAAGGCTCAGTGTCTGTTATTCTAAAAGTGTATTAGTTTGGGTTTAAGTACTTGGGCTTCAGGCCAGTCATTTTACATTAAGGTTTGTGGTCTGCACTCTTGTGGGAGGAGAGGCTGGACTCTGCCCTTCTGAGCTGGGAATTTCTGGTTAGAGGCTTACAGTGCCTGCATATTTGAACTGTTTCTTACTGAAACTGGTGTGCCTTGTTTGCTGTCGCATAAACTAGATTCAGGCCTGCTGAATCTAGCTTTGTTTGTATAATTTGAGCACTAATCCAAGCCTTCTTTTTTGGAGAAGGTTCCCCTGCATCCCAGTGGCAGGAGTGTGCAGTTAGAACTTGTCTGATTGAAGACTACAGGAACAGGGCTCAGTTTTGAGATTTTTTTACTGGTTAATTGGGTAATTTGTTTAAAAGCCTTTTCTGATTGCTTGTATTCATCTAAAGCTGTTTTTTTACTGTTTGTAGTCATTTAAAGCTGTTTTAAGTGTATTTTTTACTGTTTTTGCCTTATCTTTTCAAAAACATGTTTTCCTTGGTTCCCACCTTTCTAAGCCAGTATAGTCCAGTTTTCAGGTTAGTGCTAAATTCGGGGCTATGATACAAGTTTCTGAGTTGCCCATACCTTACTTGGATAGAAGGAGGTTTTTCTTTGTTCTCCTGTGAGAGAGGGAGCTTTGAGCAGCCGTCTGTCCCTGGAGGAGTGGTTCCAGCCCAAAAGTTAGTAGTTTAAAGGCCATTTTGGGCTAATTTATATCTCTTTCATTTCCCTGGTGTAAAAACCTTGTTTACACGGTTTTGCACGTCCGGGCAGTGCCGGTTGGGTAGGGCTAAATTATTCCTGGCTCCACCAAGTCTACTCTTCAGTTTTTCCCTTGAAAGTAGTCTAACTCTCAACCTAAGCATCCAGCAGTCCAGCACTTCCTCAGACCTAATAGCAAGCACTAATATACCCCGACACTTGATTGCCCAGCAGGGCAAGGCTCACTATTCATCCCTCACCAACCAAGCTACTAAGCAGCTCACCCTACTATTCATGCATGATCAAAGAGCAATTTCAGGTATACTCTCCAGTCCAGCAGGTGAACCTGGGTATCCTGAGGCAATGTTACAACTGCCTCATGTACACAGACAACCCCCTCCTCCTACCACAAAACATTAACATATGTGAGAGATGCAATTATATAGCTAAACTGGAGGCTAAGCTCTCTCCACCCAAGACTGGAACAGGCAGTCATGAGGAGAAGGTTAACACTTGCACCACACCTCCAGGATCACAAAGACATACTAAACCAGCACTGGCAAAAAATACACATAAATACACAAAATCATACTCGGAGGCTCTAAATAAAAACCTGCAAAAACATCAGAGACGTCCAAAGCAGACACCCAAAAAACCTGCACCTCCCGTCACAAACCAAACAGCACACAAAACGCAAAATCAGTGTGCCACACAATCACAGACCTTAAGGCAAAATGACATACCTAACACACTAGTAATAGGTGACTCTATAGTCAGGCAGACTGACGTCCCACTCACTAGGCTGGACAAGGAGAAGGTTACTGTAAGCTGCCTGTCAGGAGCCAGAATCCGCCACATAACACAAGCACTCTGGTCACTCCAGAACAAGTACAAATATGACTCTGTCATTGTTCATGTTGGTGTGAATGACCTGAGATGTACCTCCCTGGACTACATGGAAAGAGACATGGAAGAGCTCTCTGATCATGTAGCCCAGGCGGGTATGGCCCTGACCCTGAGTAATTTCAACAACTGGCTAAGCTTCTGGTGTCATTAAAAGGGGATCCAGTGTCTGTCAGCCTGGGACGACTTGCTCGACAAGCCTTGTTGCTTCACAAGGGACGGCTTGCACCTGTCACCCCTAGGCTTTCCAATACTGGCCAAGGCTCTTGTTGCCCCCATAGTGCCTTTTTTAGGCAAGGCTCAAAAGTCAAACCCACCTCCGTAAACAGCACAGATAAAAAATGAGGGTTATGCTACTCAATGCCAGGAGTTTAAATCTCAAAATGAACGAGCTCACAGCATTCCTCAGTATGGAGAACGTTGACATCTGTGCAATAACTGAAACCTGGTTCAAGGCTCCACAGAGCACCCCAGCACTACCGGGCTACAACTCATACCACACATTTCCGCCACAGAACATGGACTGAAACACAAAAGGAAGGGGTGTATCCATATTCATCAAGGATACCTACACCTCCAGGTTAGTGGTGCAGCATGATACCTGTGAGACCATCCATGTGCAACTAACATCAGGCAAATCTGCAATGCAAATTGTGGCCTGCCACAGATCACCCTCCATGACCCAGGACAACCACTACACCTTTCTGGAGACACTGGAAAACATGAAGGTCCTACCAAACACCCTAATACTGGGCGATTTCAATTATTCTACCGTTAACTGGGAAAACTACTCAAGTACAAACTCCCAAATCCAGCGCTTCCTGGAACTTATCAACTCAAATGACCTGGATCAGCTAGTAAACTCCCCTACCAGAGGTGAAAACATATTGGACCTGGTCATCACCAACATGGGCGACAGGTGTTCTGCACTGGAGGTAAACCTGTCACTGGTTAGATCAGACCATAAACTAATCACTCTGGATGTCCACACCACACCACGACTCCCAACCAAGGAAACCACAGTGAAAAACTTTTCTATAACAAACTTTACCTTACTTAGGACAGAGGTGGTAAGTTTCACAGTCCCCACGATAAAGGATAACAGTGTCCAAGATGCAGGAACCTTTACAAATGCACTAAGAGCACCTACGAGGATGCATGGATCATGCCATCCCTAGCAAAACCAAGACTCACTCCCCTACGAGAAGGAAACCAGTCTGGTGGACCCCTGCCAAAAACAGGCTATACAATAGAAGGAGGAAACTAGTTCAGAAAAAAAGCAAATCCCAAGAAGGAAAGACATCCCTGATCAGTATCAGTAAGAAACTAAAGTCTCTCATAAAATCATCCAAGGCTAACTTTGAAAGAAAAATAGCCAAGGATTCAAAAGATAACCACAAAGCCTTCTTTAGCTATGTCAAGAATCTAAGTGGCAACTCACAGATATGCTCTGAGTTGGTGCAAAATAGCACAAAATATACTGAACATATTGATATTGCCAACATCCTGGCAGACAGATTCAGTGCAAACCCCCACCCCTCCACCCCGAAAAGGGCCCACAACAATACCAGAAAAGTGTAGAGTCCCAGAAATCACAGACGCACAGGTGAAAACAGCCCTTTCAAAAGCACAGCGTCAATGGGGCCAGATGGTGTCCCAGGCTGCCTCTTGCACGAACTACAGAACGAACTAACCCCCCACCTAAACACACTGTTCAACTTTAGCCTCTCCATAGAATGGCACACAGCAATGGTTATTCTGCTCCACAAAGGAGGGGCCACAACTGACCCTGGTAACTATTGCCCCATAAGCCTGGTCTGCAAGGCTATGGAGCGCATCATCATGGAACTCATTAACAAAGACATTGGGAACCTCCAAACACTTGACCCGACCCAGTTCGGCTTTGTTAAGGGCAGATCATGCCTACTAAACCTGGTTGACTTCTTTGAGACAGTCAACAAGGCAATAGATGAGGGGAAGGTGGTTCACAGAGCCTACCTTGACCTCGCCAAGGCTTTTGACACCATTTCCCACTCGGGAGTTATAGAAAAACTCACCAGCCTGAACATAAACTCCTACATTATGAGATGGGTTGCCAACTGGCTTACAGAAAGAACTCACACTGTAAGAATAGTGGGCTATAGGTCCGACTCTAAACCAGTCACAAGTGGCGTCCCACAAGGCTCGGTCCTGGGATCCCTACTGTTTGGCATATACTTCTCAGAAGTACAGGCAAACACAGGAGGACTATGGCTAACCAAGTTCGCCGATGACTGCAAACTGGGAGCCATAATTGACTCACTGGCTGACACAGACATTCTCCAAAAGGGCCTTACTGAGACAGACACCTGGTGTCAAAGTCATGGTCTCAAGCTAAATGCCAAAAAAATGCATAGTCATCCCATTTGGGAAAAATAAAACACCCATAAATTACCACATACATGGCAGCCCCCTTAATACAGAAGAGATAATAAGAGATCTGGGGACCCAGGTAGATAGTAATCTCTCCTTTGACAATCATATTGCCAAAGTAGTTAGGAAATCCTTCTATGTAGCCCATCTAATTACTAAAGGGTTCGCATCTAGAAATAAAGATGTTATAGTGCTTCTCTACTCGTCACTCATCAGACTCATCATAGAGTACAATGCCCCATTTGGGATGTACCTCACAAGACACTTCCAACAGCTGGAAAGACCACAAAAGTATTTCAACAAGAGGATTACTGGCCTCAAACATATGTCCTACTCAGCCCGACTGGAAAAACTCCGGCTGTACTCAGTGGCATATCGCTTACTCAGAGGTGATCTCTGCCTGACTTACAAAGCCATGTACAACTCAGAATTGATAGACATGCTCCACCTAAGGAAATCCAAGTCTCTTTGAGCCACTCGCTCTAGTGAGCTAAACCTCACCACAACAATAAATAGAACATGCTGGAGAGATATATTCCTGTCACAGAGACTCCCCATGCTTTGGAACAAAATTCCAAACTACATTAGGCAGAGTCCCTGACTAACACTCTTCAAGAGAAACCTTGATGAGTGGATGGGTAACAGAAAATACACCCTGGGATCACTTCATTGGCTCTTCTTGACAGAGGCTCAGTTAATTAATCAATGGGGTGGCGAAAGCTGACACACTCTGGCTAGGCTTATAAATGTCCTTGAGCAGATAGCCTGGTACCTACCTATGAACCTATATATATATATATATATATATATATATATATATATATATATATATGAAACAGCTATTAAAAAATATCTGCCAAAGTCTAAAATGGAAATTAACTGCCAAAAAAAATAAAAAAACAAAAATGCATTGCAGATTGTGATAGCAGAGGTGATCTGTATATACAACAGTGTGTTGTGAAAAGATATCTTGTCCTGGAAGTTACAGCTTTTTTTGACTACAGAGAGTGAGGGAATTTTCTTGCTGTAAAAGATTATAATTTTACAAAAGGATAACGTCACCTAGCGGTACTGAAGCCTGAGTAAAGACTCCCTCCCACCAACGCAGCTACTGCAGGTATAGTGCACTGGTTATACTGTGGATATGGAGCTGCATCTTTAATGCTAACATGTCTGATCTGAATCACAATCAAGGAAGGTACTAAATAAGGGGTTATTACATTATGAATCAGAAAGAATGCAGCCTTAACAAAGAAGTTTTTTATCAAAGTATATCAAATTACTATGGGGATAGCATGCTTTATGCAAAGTCATTAAATCTAATTAAAGCCTATAAAACAGCTTTACATTTGCCATGACATTCTGCTAGGCCTGATGTTATTTTTCTTTGCACTTACCATCTTTTCGATCCTATGCAAAAATATGTACATTTATGATGGAATAGTGTGCGTTCTATAAGCTACCTGCCATATATATGTGCTTTTTCTTCCACTGGGAACTTTACAGTTATCTGTTGTTTTAAAGAACAATATGCTCTGCTCTACACAGAACAGGTGACAGCTCTGGACAACAGTATATAAAATACAGAAACTATACTTATAAAAGTCTCTGCCACGTGTAATACATCTGGTACTCTGTGATTATCCACATCCTAGTCAATGCAGAAAGCTATTGTTTTCCTTGCTAGTTAATTAATGAATTAAATGAATTAATTATTAGTTAGTTGATTGCTTCCTTGTTAAATCAGTTATGAACGGACGGTGCAAAGTATGCGTAATGGTGACGCAAAGCAAGAAATCATAGAGACAGACATGTGGGGTATGCATCTGCTCATGACTACAGATACTGCATAGAGACAGACATGTGGGGTATGCATCTTGTCATGACTACAGATACTGCATAGAGACAGACGTGGGATATGCATCTGGTCATGACTACAGATACTGCATAGAGACAGACGTGGAGTATGCATCTGGTCATGACTACAGATACTGCATAGAGACAGACGTGGGGTATGCATCTTGTCATGACTACAGATACTGCATAGAGACAGACGTGGGGTATGCATCTGGTCATGACTACAGATACTGCATAGAGACAGATGTGGGGTATGCATCTGGTCATGACTACAGATCACATTTTGCATTGTGTGAAAACATCAAGGCAATGTCCCATTCTTAGATCAGTCCATTTTCAATAAGCCACTTGCCATAACTAACAGTAACAGTGCAGGGAGAATGAATCTCCTATCCCTTAGTTTAGCCATGATTTCAGCTCCTGTGGTGGGGTTCTTGTGCAAGTTGAGATATATATTTCCAGTATTTATTTACTTACTCATATATTTGTTTATTCTTTGTTAATCAAGGTAGAACACCAAACTTCCCAGACTTTTTTTAGGTTCAGCCTAGGAGTACAAACTGACTGAGTAACCATGCCTAACCATTTAACAGTGCATTTCAGTTAAATAATAAAAAAAAATAATTAGCAACTTATACACAATAACATGACTTTAACATGTAAAACATCATATGACTAACAGTTCTCACACACACACACACACACACACACACACACACACACACACACACACACACACACACACACACGTATATATGCGTATACACACACACACACACACACACACACATATATATATATATATATATATATAGCCATGTGTGGATATATATATGGAAACACTTTATAACCTCGAATTACTGAAATGTCGAATTTCAGTATCTCGAGACTATAAAGCCGAATGTTAAAAATAGCAAAAAGGTCATAATCGCGAACTCGAATATATGTCAAATTTGCGGTTATGACCTTACGCTGTGTAATGTCTGGGATTGTGTTTTGATGGTGCGCGGTGCCGTGTGTGGATATAGGTGTTATGTCAGGTAAGTGTTTTCTAAGGGTTTTGAGTGGGAGTTAGAGTGTGTGCGCTGATGTGTTTGATGTGCATGTGAGGGGTCGGAGAATGTGCGTGTGTGAGTTGGCTTTTGTTTTGTGTTTGTGCGATCTCGGAGTTAGTATATATAAGTAGGGGGGGTGTGGGGGGCTTATGTGTGTATGAGTTGTGTATTTGTGTAGTTTTGTTTGTTTATGTTGTGATGTGGGTGTTGTGGTGTATGTGTGGTATAGTGTGTGCGTTTTTTTCGGTGTTGTGAATTTCGCGTTTTCTTTGTGTCGGTGTTTTGTGGATTCAGTTTTATAGTCTCGAGATACTGAAATTCGATATATATATATATATATATATATATATATATATATGTGTGTGTGTGTGTGTGTCGCTGCTGTTGATTTGGTTGCAGCACATATTCATCTCATGCTGCGATGTGTAGCAAATTTTGTTGGTGGTTAAAGTGGTTGAATTATATTACAAATTGGATTAGTTAAACTGTAATATAATTTCTGGAGTTATCTTCTTTTTTCGCAGTTGTGTGACCATGGTTTTAGTATACTTAATTTCTGGGGGTGCTACATCGGAGTGTGAAAGAAATGTTTCTGGTTCTTTTAGGTGGTCGGAAATTAAACACATTTGTTTCATTTGCTGTCACCTTATTTAATTATTCTTGTGTTTCAATGAAGGACATTGCCGATGAAGTTTCACAACGTATTTCATGTCAATGAAAGTTAAATGACGATGTAAAGGAATACAACTACTACACAGATATACAAACACACACACATGCTCACACAATGAACATGACATGGACTGGTTGGAATTTAATGCACTTAAAAAGAGGAAGACCTGTGGAGAGGAACAGAAGGAGATGCAGAATATGAAGCTGGCTAGGGAGAATGGAAAAGAACCAGGAGGAGGAGGGATGGGGGTAGAACCCTTGTGAAGAGCTGTGCTGGTCCTTCCTCTTGGGAATTATAGCAGCATAACACGTTACACTAAATATGAAAGGGAAATATACTTTCATACTATGAGATATGATGGCATTTTCCTTTAATATGGGTTGAATGTGGGTCTTTAGGAATGAAAATTCTCTCCTAGGCAAATCTCTGCTTCTACGATCCTAGGAACATTACTACGCAATTGATGAAAGGGATTATAAAGATGCCTGGCCATATGCACCTTTATGGAGACACACTTTAAATGTTCTTGATTGTGTCCTGTAAATTCCCAGAGGAAGTTTTTCAGATTGCACCAGCTAATTATCAGTACCATTTCATGCTATGCAGAAAAAAATAAGATAAAATAAAATAACATTTCAAAATGGTTCTCACTGATCCAAAGGAACAATGGCTCTCTTCCACAATATTAATTAATCAGTTAAGATTCCTGAACTATCCGTATGAAGAGGAACCTAATTCAGGAAGGATCAGTAAACTCAGAGTTCTGTATGTGGGCACATCTGTTCCTTTATAAACCACCAGTGTTACAATGAATGGAACAGTGTAGAAGCATCTCCAAGCCAGTCGTCGGTCTCAAGTTTTTACTTTGCATTCCTTATAAATGAAACTTTCAAGGTACTAACATAGCTGTACTGAATGCACCCATTCTCTCACCTGAAGGACAAAGTCCACTGTTTTCCTAGAGAGGACCCATGACCACTACTGATTTTCATTTCTGATGGTCAGAATTCAGCAAGATAATAAAGAAAAATCCCACCATATCTCTTCAACACCATGGAAAATCCCACTGTATCTTTTCAGTACTATATCTGATGATATTTTTGCAAGCTGCTTATGCCATAAGTTACACAATCACACAAAGACTTCCGTTTCAGCAGGGGTACTGGGAGCTAAAAGGAATTAGGGGATAATTTTGGGTGGTAGAATATTACATAAAGGAATACTGTGCGTGTGCCACTGACGAATGTAAATAAATGACTTGTCAGTTAGTTGCAGTTTTTCTGGACTTATCTTTTTAAATCAAAGCACATTAAACAGTAAAAAAATGTGCTAAAACAGCCTTTTTAAAATGCATACATACACTTTGAAAAAAGAGAAAACAGATATAAGTTACTACTGCTGTACTTTGGCTTTTAATGCAAGAATATAAATTCAGCACCTGACGGGTTACTATAGTGATGTGATCAAAAGTGTGGGGGAGTATAAAGTAATAGCTGTGTCTCTGGCACCATAAATCTGAGGATATGGCTTAATACCGACAATTATAGTTGCTGGGATGGAAAAGACTCTCTAAATGGGAAAAAATAATTAGAAAAAATATTTAGAGAACTTAAGCTACCATTTTTACTGTAGTGCTCAACAAAAGACTCAATGTCAGCAGTGACTTGACAGAGTATAACATAATCTGAATGCAGGAAGAAACATGCAGTCTCATTAGGAAACATAAGTGTCAGATATGGCAAAATAATGAAAGGGATTTCTCTGCATCCCTGCTGCATGGTGAAAACTTACAAAAAGCTGAGCTAATGTACTAAGACATAAAGCAAAAACATAAAAAAAGAAAAAAACATCCTTTTGAAGTTGTTGCAAGAAGGAATCTACAGAAAAAAATTATACGCCTATATGCTTGTTTATATGGAAAGCTAAAATCTCTTAATCTCTGCTGACAATGGAAACTGTCACAAGGAACTGACATTCTTAGCAATGCTTCAGTTCTTAACTTCTCCTACCACCCCACTATTTCTAAATTTTTCACTGCATTCTTTAGATCCACCTCCATTGCTTTCAAAATTCTCCACCACAATGATCAATTTCTGACTCCTGTGTTTTCAAAAGTATGCATCACACTATGAATGCCACCCTCAGCACCCATTAAAATCTGTCACTGTGCCTCTACATCAATTAATGTGTCCACCCAGGCTGCTTTCTTCACTTGTTCTGTTATGCAAACCCACATGCTCTGGGCTGATGTTCCCCGTTATAGCAATCTTTGTACGCAGAGCCGTGTCAGCCTTATTTCCACAGCACTTTTTATAGCAGAGGCTTCTCCCTCTGTGGAGACTGATTTAGCACAAATGAAAGGTATTGGCTTGAATGCAGTGGAAGCTGAATTACTGTATTTATACACTGATTTGGTACATCATCGGGGGAAATCCAGGTTTATCAATACAGCTTAGACAACTAGGATAAAACACTATCAGTAGGCAACATCCAACCTAGATTCATTCTTTAAAACTACCTGACTGCTTTATGAGTCTAAAAAAGATTTTAACTCTCTAATGCTTGCAGGTCTTTACACAAACCAAGAACCCAAAAACAGAACAAAAATGCATACAAGTAAAACACAGTCCGTTGTACCTAATGCTAGGATATATTTAAGTTTTTTGTTTAATTTAAGCATGAGAAACGGACAACGGTGTGGCCCTCCATGCATCACGCATCTCCAGACAATAGGCAAAATAGCATTTCCTCTACAATTCTGCATTTATCCAGGAACACAGGTAGGTGTAATGAAAAATGGACTACCATGGGCTATCCTGAGCTATTTTTGATGCTACTGAAAGACAGCAGGCTGTCTGTAATAACCATAAGCACTCCAGTCACTACTGTTACAAATGAATGTAGCTTTTTTACTCTGTATGACTCTCTGCTACAGAAAGATGAGGATTTGTTAGTGATAAAACAGTGTACCCACTACTTCTCTGTACAAAATGAAGTAGAGAGAGCATAGCTTTCACCAAGCTAAACAAAATACTGAAAAACAGGAAGCGCTAATAGAGATGGAAAGAAAACTTTTTTGCTTACCCATGAGAATAAAGTCAGGTGTAAAGAAGAAGATATGATGTGGGCATCTTTATGAGCTTTGAATAGCTCAAGGGCACTTCAGAGAAACAACTGAAACCAAGCCCTTCAGCAAAAGTTGAAGGTGAGGCTTCACCACTGATTACTAAAAGTTCCCAGGGTTCCCAGTGAAAGACAGGACCTTAGACCAATGCCTTTTGTTTAGTTGACAAAGCATAATGTAAACTGCAGTAGTCGGGCAACACACACACTCGTTTGGAAACAAGTGAGGAGTTTCGGTTCAGAGGATGAGCTAAATTAATCAGAACATACACAATGTTGTGCCATTAACAAATGAAAAGAGAACTTACACAAATCCGATTAAACTAAGGAAGACATGGATTTCATCATAAACTCTGCATTTTAATTTGACAGGTGACAGCTGAGAGAATGTCTTGATGAGCTCCTTCAAGACAGATTAATGTTTAATTCTGAGTATTTTTCACTTCTGTGACTATTATATGCAGAAATTCTTCCAGCTAAGGAACATGCAAGCTCAGATGGAGAAAAGAAATAGAAACATTATCTGCAGATTAACTCTGAAATGTTGGTCTCCTAAGACTAGTGAAGGCTGTGAAAGTATGCTGGTTCTGTAAATCATTCCTGCAGGGCAGAGTGGGGAGGGGGGTGCTTTGTTGAAGTATTAGAGGGGCACAAGACTTCTGTGAGGCATGTGGGAGACGACAGAGATACTCAACACAGTAAAGACTCATCTAGCCCAAAAGATAGGTATAAATTCACAACTACTGACATGTTCATAAAGGTCACAGAGAAAAACTTTAGAGAAACCAAAGCAAGTCATCCACTGATCAGATATACAGGAAACAGAAGTGCTGACTGGGATATAACGCATACCCCAAAATTCCCTGATAGTCGGTGCTTTGACATATGAATACATCCATAGTCTGTGTATCCTGCTTGATGTAATCTTTACCTGCACCCAGCTGCTTATTACGAGCTTTAGTGAAGCCTTATATGCAACACACTGGTGATGAACAAACAGAAATCTGCAAAGAACAAAGAAGGGGAAAGGGAATCCAGATGCTTATTTAATCACAGTACCTACCCGATGAGTTCAACCTTTTCAGGTTGCTTCGGACTATACCATCTAGGAAGTAGCTCTTCATCAGAGGGCCTCTGACTGGCATACCTTCTGATTTAGCACATGCTACTGGCAGAAGCAGCTTCTCTGAAGGTCTTTATGAATAAACTCGTTAACATTTACATAACCTGAAACTGATCAGTTTCACTATCACTTTTAGCGCAAACACCACTTTGTGTTTCATCCCACACTGCAGTCCACTGACTGTGGATCTCAGTGGCAGTCTCCACGTCTGCTTCCTAACTTTTTACTGTCCTTCACTACATGCATGCAATAAAAATGAACAAGTATCACAACTCAATCTTTTTTCTATGGATAAGCAAAGTTGCCGTCAAATCTACTGTGGCTATTATTACCATATTCTATACATATTAGTGCATGCAAAATGGCTCAGTATCTATGACATGCTGCTAAACAAAAGTCATAATGACATACATAGCAAAACTGCAAAAATGACAACTTGGAAATGAAAAAAATAAAAACTCTATTACAACATCACAGTTCCTAGCACATAAGTACATAGACCTTCAAAGAGGGAAGGTTTGGTATAATGGTAAAGGTCTTTACCTAAAAGATACAAGCCACAGAATGATTATGACTAGGCTTGTAATAGTCTGCAGACTGATAATCTAGTATCTGTCTATGAACTTATGAAAGAAAACTGAAAACAATAAAAACAGGAGTCCCAAGTTTGTATACCATCACTGTCAAGAGTAGGTTCTCAGATTTTAGCACATTATGCATCTGAACAAGCCACTGAAAAGTCTTTTCCACTTTCCTACATATCCAAATTAATTCTGGACTCCTTGCATTACATAATGTCATCTATAGAAAGTGTTTTCCAAGTATAGCAAAGTCAGAATGGAGAGGGACTACTTTTTCCTTATAAAGCAAGTTTCCATCAAACAATAATCCCAAGTAAACAAGTGGTTAATCTACTGACAAAGCAATGGTTCATAGGACCTAACTGACACCTCAAAATGTTGTAAGATATACACATCTGTATTGTGTATCACAATTCAATTGTGATGAGCTTCCCAAGACGGGTAGAGTGTTTGGTAGCGACAGTCTTATTTTAGGACATTATCAAAGGTATAAGCAGAATAGCCGCTGTGGTGCAGCGGTAGTGTTGTCGCCTCACAGCAAGAAGTTCTCCCGTTTGATTCTCAGCTGAAGCGCCTTCTGTGTGGAGTCTGTATGTCCTCCCCACGGTTGAGTGGCTTTCGAAAGACATGCGTGAATGGGCATGCCTTCGTTGAAGGTTGGGCATCGGGTTGGCACCTCAGCACCATAAAGAAATCGACTGCCAATCATTAGCGGACCGGAGTTCCACTATGGCAACCCCTAACCAGGAAAAGCCAAAAGAAAAACAACATCAAAGGTATAAGCAGTCTAGAATCCCACTTGTACATCAGGAGGGAATTCTATCAGGGCCAGCTATACTGTACGAATGGCCAGCAGGATGAAAAAAGTGCTTCTGCTCCCTCAATGACACCCTCCCACATTCTGTTACACGTGTGCTTCTCCCAGCCCTCTACAAGGTCATCTCAATCATGAAGATCCTCTCCAGATAGACACACACAAAAAGCCTGTTGTAATGTGGTCTTCAGTTATACGTTAATGGTCATTTATGTGGCTTGATACTTCAAGGACAATCAGTGCACAGATAATTAAGCAAAAAGTCAGTTTGAGGAAAGAAGAAACTGAATTTTTGTGAGGGGCAATGCTTCCTACAACCCAAGTGCAAATGGCTATGCAGCCTACACTCCCCAACCTTAAATACCCATCTCTCCTTATCACCTCAGTACGAAAGAAAAAAATGCAACATTCAGAACTGGAGAATTCTGTTTGGCAGTGCGAGATTCCAAGGCCCGGCCTTCAGAGATTTGTACAACACCCCATTTATATATATAAAGCGGGTGAACAAAGATATGGAACCCACACTGATAATAAGCTTATGGGGGATGCAGCCAGAAGAAGGGAAAGCAAAAGATTCATCAGACAGGCAGAAGAAGGGAAAGCAAAAGATTCATCAGACAGGCAGAAGAAGGGAAAGCAAAAGATTCATCAGGCAGGCAGAAGAAGGGAAAGCAAAAGATTCATCAGGCAGACAGCATCCAGTAAATTAATGAAATAAAACAAATGCAACTGAAAGAGGCTATAACCGCCTTGGTCAAAGGTTACTCTGCATGCGTAACAAATATATACTAGTCAGGAAAATGAGAATGCAAAAGTCCTGCTTCATGTGGGCCTCTCCTATTCTGAAGGAGTGATGCTGTAACAACATTCTGCAGGCTTAAACAGAATGTGAAGACTGTGGTTTATTAAATGAGATTTAGATACAGGTGTCCTAGGACTGCCTGGAAGAACATTCTATTTATGCTAAAATCTAACACCTTAAGTGCCACACTCCCAAAATCTCTAATACAAAAACTTTCTGGAAAGATGGATGCCAAGATATTACTAAGCTGATGTTTCTTAAATGGTTATAGATTTGTAATGCTCTTTCAGATACCATCCATTCACCAAACTCTCTGATATCGTTGCTGTTTTCTCTGGGAATTCTGTAGCAGCTCATGACCATAATCCCCCTGCTTAGCCACCAAAATGGAAGCCAACCACTTCTTTCTGTACTCCAAAGACCAGTTTTGGCCTCTCCAGAAAGCCAAGCCAGATGGTTTTCCTGATGCTACCCTGCTACCTAAGTCCACACTACAGATGGTCTCCCTAGCTGCCATACTGGGTAGCTGCTCTGTATAAGAAGCAGTCACCCCCAAACACTAGAAAAGTTTGAGAGTTGACCCCCCCCAGTGCACAGCTACTAATGATGATGTACTTCTCAACTGCACATCTATCACTGTCCTTAGTTCACTGGCTTAATTGTTGGATAGATTAGTTATGAGAAGCTCTATTATGTCCTAGAGAAATATGACCTAGCTGTACTCATCAATATTTCAAAATTATCATTGATCTAATACAGGCTTCATTAAAAATAAATGAGATTATATGCATTCAAAGTCTCATAAACAATTTAGTCAAAGTAATAATATCTAGTCAGTTATGAGAACCTATAATGAAGAAAATCCACAAATCATTTAGAATTATGAAGTGCAAGGACAGAGCATGTGGTATAATATATTATAGCAATAACCCACGCCTGGGTGTGGGTAATGCGGGATTTAACCATGGTTGGCGTGGTTTGGTCCCGAGGGTGAAGCCTGAGGGACCAAACAAAGACAACCGTGGTTAAATCCCGCATTACCCACACCCAGAAGTGGGTTATTGCTATTATACAATGACATTATTTAAGAAAAGAAATAATTACTTTTCTTAAATAATGGCATTGTATAATACCTCTTTGCTGCCCTTCCACAGCTGTCTGGTATTCCGTGGCAGTTCTGATGTACTGCGCATGCCTACGCAGTACATCAGAGCTGTGGGCAAAAGCAACGGAGAACGCAAGATCTCCGTTGCTTTTTACTGTTTTGCTATGTTAAATGGGTTTAACATAGCAAGACAGCTTTAAAATAAGCAACGGAGATCTCCGTTACTTATTTTAAAGCTGTCTCGCTATGTTAAACCCATTTAATATAGCGAGGCAGGTTTAAAAAAAAAAGCAACGGAGATTGCAAGATCTCCGTTGCTTTTTACACACTGTGTCGCTATGTTAAAGGAGTTTAACATAGCGAGACAGCTTTAAAAAAAGCAACGGAGATTTGCGTTGCTTTTTTTAAACCTGTATCGCTATGTTAAACTCTTTTAACATAGCGAGACAGTAGTTATTAACGGAAAAAGTCCGGGCGACCGGACCTTTTTCCGTTAGTATATTGAGGGATTTACAACAGGCACGCTGGTTGGGCTGGCCAATCAGCGTGCACGTTTTAGAGGAGGAATTGTATAATTGTCAATAATGTACTTTATTTTTATTTTTATTTATTTAACCTTTGTTGACTGCTTTATTCTCACTAGGCTAGTGGCATACTGTCAGGGGAAACCCAACATGGCATTTATAATGACAACTTAAAGTTTGGCTGTGGCACTGAGGAACTTCCCATATTCTTTTTTATAAGTGTCTTGGGACCTTATACATTCATTTGTGTGTGGAATGTCAAAGCAGATTGAAAGAGATGCTCAGAACTGACATGTCTGTAATTATCTATCCCAAACAGAAAACTAAGGAGGAAACGCTGTTTCATGAAATACCCAAATTACCATGGAATAAGGTTAGAAGTGATTTATTTAACTTCAGAGATGACAGTAACCTAATTAGCACTATTAGTCTAAATTTCTAGTAGTAGTGAAGCTGAGAAACACAATGAAGAGAAGTAGGATTAACATTTGAAAAACATATTCTTAAAACATGGTACACTGCACACGGTAATCTCTCAGTTATTAGCCACGAATTCAAAATGTCTGAAAAGGAATGGAGCTTGAGCACTTTACTATCAAGTCTGTACAATTCTTAGATCAATGGTCAAGTAACTTGTGAAAAAAAAACTTATGACAAACATGTAACAGTACTGAAAGTGGAGATCAAGCTTAGAATACCAAAATAATCTACAACAATTATTAATAGGAAGATGATCTAGTAATAAACTACCTACAGTTACCTCACTGGTAGCACAAAGAACTATAACAATGTCAGAGAGCTGCTGAAGAGGAATTGTGGATAAACTCTCCAAACTATATGTAAATTTCTAAACAGCATATTGGATAATAAACTGGATCACAAACAGAACCCAGGAAATTAGGATGTGAGGCTCCACCTTCTCCAAACACCTGTCACTACTGCTGCACCCAAGGGTTCAGTCCTTGCATCACTCCTCTTTCAGCATTTACTTCTTAGAGATCAAAGCAAATGTTAATAATTTGTGGCTGACCAAATTTGCAGATGATTTGCAGATGGTGCCATCGTAAATTACCCAAAGGACACCAAGATTGTCTTTCCCAAACAAATGGCTAGTGTCAAGCCTATGGATTGAAATAAATGTCAATTAATGTATATACTAATAGACTCCAGCAAGCATGATGCTCCTTGTACCTATCACACTGACAACACACCCCTGAAAGTTGATCCTATGGTCAGGGATCTGGGAACCTATGCCAACAATTATCTTTCCTGTGATCACCACATATCCGCTACAGAACGGAAGTCCTTTTTTATTGTGCAGCTTATACCTAAGGGTATGGCACCTAGAGTCAGGGATGTAATCATTCCACCATACTCGACTCTCATTAGGCCAGTCTTTGAAAATAATACTCCTTTCAGTATGTATCTGTCCAAGCACTTGTCACAACTGGAATAACTACAATGCTTTTTCACTAAAAAAAAATAAATAAAGGGCCTAAATCATAAAAACTATGCAGACAATCTCAAAGCCTTGTCTCTCTTCTTGGTATCATACAGGTTACTAAGACATGACCCTCTGTCTCTCACACACAGCCTCATCTGATCTCATCTCGTCAGATCCTATCAGACCTATTACACATTCACACGTCCAACAGTAGTGTTAATATCAACTTGAGGGATCTCAATCTCTTTTGCAACATTTATAGGACATGGTGGAGGAATATATAAAACTAGGGATGCTTTACAGAGCCACAGACTTTCTCACTGACACAACTAAAGCTACACTTGCCACTACTTATCTCCTCCCCAAACTTTTTACAGTGCTCCCATCCTTTCTAACCTCCAGGCTTCACAAAAATGAAAAACAATGCTGTAACAAAGTTGCTAAATTTTCAGCACATACCCCTTTCAGAAAATACCACTATATAACAATGAAAAAACTAAATTGTCTAGAAGTGCCACGTCAACTAACAAACATAACTTCTTACCACCTACAAACTTATCCAGCATCCATCTGCCCAAAAAATATTCCACACAACTATGTTGCCAGTTGAGAAATTGCAATCCTGTGACCATAAACTCCTGCCTCTCTACAAGCCTAGCAATTCTGCTGGACATTGTCTGTACTTGTACATGGTTGCTAAAGCCTGCAATTCCTTACCTGCATCCATCAGGTCTATAACCTCCCTCCTAACTTTCAAAATCACTCTGAAAGACTTCCTAGCTAACATCTGTCTCTGTTCTCGCTCAAATCCAAGATGAACTAAATCCCTAAATGTGAACAAGTACCTTTTCATCCTTTACACCTCCTTATTCTCCTTCCTTCACTTACTTCCTTACTGCTGTCTAATTCTCTTCCCTGACTTTTTTCTCTAAATGTACCCTAAGCCTGTTTTTCCCTTAGTTCATACTGCAATTCTTATTTGTATAAGACTAACTTACCTTCACTTTCTCTACAAACTGTCTAATGTTTCTCTAAATATTAAATGATTGTCATATACCTTATACTGATTTTAACCAATGTTTTTAGACTGTTTAACTTGTTACAATTATTCAAACTGCAAATGTTTTGTTTCATTTTTAAAGATTATAAAATTATTGTTCTTAAAATGTTTTGTAATAATTCACAGCTTTTCTCCCCAGACCTCTGCTGAAAATGGGCTTCTACCCAGTCAGACTTTCCTAGTAATCAAATATCAATAGATAAATATACATATAACAGAAAATACCACCTGTATTCAACCATCTTTCACTTGAAATAAGGGCAAGTACTTCTTTTACTCTATTCATGTGCATTTTTGATGACTGGATGGGAAACTGTAAATTTACCTGTGGTTTAGTACCCATGTCCCTCATATAAATATCACTCTTGCCTCATATCCCCTGGTTATTCACATATAAAATAAAAGGGCTAAAAAACATGAATACAAGACTAGGCTTCTTAAGATCCTGACAGGTCAATAGCCTGGTAAGTACCCATGAATCTATTAAAAATACTAATGACAGAAATGCCAACAGCTTTCTAATTTAAAGAAAGGGGTAAACTAAGGCAACAGTACAGAAACATCTGCATGACAATCAGACAAAGCCTGCTGAACTTGGCAAAGCTCCTAAGACAACATTTTATTACATGCAAGACTGGAGTCAGATTTACAGGTAGGTAGAAAGAATACAAGACATCCTTACAAGATTTGACAGGATGGACAAGACTGCATCTAATGTCAAGGGTCACACCAGCAGAACAGAGGAGTTCACTGACTACCTCTGACAGAATGACGTATTTAGAAGCTACCAATAATTTTACTGCCAGAAAAATGTCCGGAACAGTGACAAGAGAAGAATTATGGGAATTCTAAAGAAGAGTTGGGTAATTTCAAAACCAGATCCAACACTGTGACTAAAGTACCAGATGTAGCTGTGAAGAAACTGATCTCAGCAAGACTTGAGCAGCAGCAAGGACATATACAAGTTTCTAGATCTGGAAGACTAATAAGGGGGCACCAAAGGCAGACTGACTGCACATATATGTATAAAGTCCGGAGATCATGTTAGGGATAAAATGGCTGAGCAGTATTTCTGTTATTGTTCTACAAGGAATGTGGTTGTAGTATTTATAATCACCCAAGACATGCATATTCTATACAGAGGAAAACTAAATCACAGATTGTACTCGTCCAGTCAGGATAAAACAGACGAGCATTCATGGGTTTTGTTCATGCAGCTTTATTATGTATAAACACATGAGGATTGAGACTTTAACTTAGATAAACTTGCAAACAAACTAGCTATTACACTCATACATGTGTTCACTCTCTGTCTGCACTCTCAAAATGGCACTGAAGCCTGCACGTGCTTGCTATTTATATGCACATGTCCTTAGAAACGCTTCTTAAAAGTACAATATACAGAATACACACACTATTCTACATCCCCTCTCTTTGAGAAATGAGTCATGCAATAATGACAACACTGACTGACATGCAATTGATACAAAATAATTCTTTGTCATGCAATTATAAAGAACTAAATACATATAGACAATTATGTCCAGGTTGCTGTGTATTTCAAACTAGGTCTGGAAATACAACCAAATCATGTGACATAAAAATTAAAATCAGGTCTAGCAACTGGGACTGTCTCTGCAGAATGTTCAACTTTGGGACCATCAGGAACATCATCTGGAATTGAAGTAGAAGTTATAACACGTTCTGCAACAGGAACATGTCTGGATTGCTCTGAGATCTAGAGTCTGTAAAACAGGAACAATTCTGCAATATCGATTCTGATACAGGAAGAAGACGTCTATGATTTCTCCTCTACTCCACACCTTCAGATTCTAGGAAGAAGGATCTCGGCTCGGCACATATACCTGTTACTTGAGCAATCCGGTCGAAACCTTTCATCGTTTGTATACTCACTGTCTCTCCTTCTTTCAATCGGCGAAGAAATCTGCTCAATTGATCACAGCTGAACTTCTGGAAAGAATGCTTTCTGAATAGCTGGGCTTTAACTGCTCTGTTGTTCTTTGCTTTAGGCCTCGACAAACTGGAACTGATAGGCAATGTTGTCCTGATTTGCCTAGATAGAAGTCTCTGAGCAGGCGAGCCAAGGATATAGTCACGGGTTATGTTTCTGAGATTCAGTAACTTCAAAAAGATATCGGCATTATCACGCTTTGACTTCTCTAGTAATTGCTTTGCACTCTGTACTGCAGGTTCAGCTAGTCCATTTGACTGTGGATATTCTGGACTACTAGTAACATGTACAAAGTCCCATTCTTTTGCAAATTTCTGAAACAACTGACTGGCAAATTGGGTACCATTGTCAGAAATAACTTTCTGTGGAATACCATGGACTGAGAAATGACATTTCAACTTGGTGATAGCAGTGGATGTTAGATTAGGTAGTAAATCAATAACCAAAAGTAAAAAAAAAAAAAAATGCACTAAAGGAGTGTCCTAATAGATATATAAAAAGAATCCTACCCATCAATTTTGTAAATTTTCTATCTCAAGACACAACATCTCTATGTTTTTCATTATAAAATATCACTTTATTTAAAAGTTCCAATCCACACTTGTCAAAAAAGCTAATAACATCCTGCACCATGGCATTGTCATATATTAATCCAAAAGGAAACTTGAACAAGGGCTAAATTACACTACTTCTATTGCTTCAGCCTTAAAGACCAGGTCGAATAAACTATAATTTTACGAAATTTTGAACTTATTTATATTATTGGTACTTTTTTTGTCAGTGGCACATGTCTCTATTTTATTTGGGAGACCGGATATAGTATGTGTATGAAATGAGTAATATTACTTTAAGGAATTTAACTGTTGTACTACGTTATGATTGAGTAATTAAGATGCGTATTTAAAGGAACTTGAGTACGTGTATGTTCTTGTATTCTGATGAAGTCCCTGCTTGGTGGGGGGCAAAAGCGCTCAATGTTTTTTTGTTCTGATTTTAATAAAGTTATTCTTTTTATATATCCATTGGGACCCTCCTTCAGTTTGCTTTTTTACTTCTGGTTATTGGTTTTATCTATGCACTGCACCATTTGGAGTTTGGTAGGTAGTAAATCAATCTCAAACCAGTTCAAATAAGAGTCTACCAATACTAAGTAATGCTGATTGTTCCACTCGAATATATCAGTGGCTACTGTTGACCAATGTAGTTCAGGAACTTGACTTAGCTGAAGTGGTTCTTTTTTAAGTGCGGTTTAATATTAATGTGTACTGAACAAGAAGGAAGAACTTTATCAATGTCTTTTACTAGAGAAGGCCAAAATACTAATCCTCTCGCCCTTCTTTTTGTAGTTTCAGAACCTGGATGATCACAATGAAAAATCTGGAAATATTCACATTGTTAAGGAAGCAGGAACAACAATTATAGGACCTTTGAAAATAATGCTATCTTCTATCAACATTTCATCTCGTAAGGAAAAGAAGTTTGCACTTCAGGTGGTACACTATATTGCTTTGATGGCCATCCAGCATTAATGTCGTAGTTGAACTTTTGCAAAACTGGATCAGTCTTTGTATGACCTCTCAGCTCATCAAGTTTTGAAGTAGAAAAATTATGTACTTCCATACATCAAAGTCAAAATTCTCCACATTAAGCTGTTCCGTTGTATTTCTTGGCGATCTGGATACGGTATCATCCAGATAAAGAAGTTTGCCTTTTATATAGACCATTTTGAAGTTGTACTTTTGCAATCTGAGCATCATTCTTTGCAATCTCGCTGGAGCTAAATGCATAGGCTTCCTTAAGATAATGACTAGAGGTCGGAGATCAGTTTCAATCTGAATAGCTTGACCATAGATATAATCATGAAACTATGAACATGCAAATACTACTGCCAAAAGTTCTTTCTCAATTTGAGCATATTGCGTTTCGGATACATAAGTTACTGGTCCACCTTCTTGAAAAATAACTGCACCAAGACCAAATTTTGAAGCATCACAGGAAAGAGTTATTGGTTTATTGACATTGTAGTATCTTAAGGTAGGTGGGTGGCAATCTTCTGTTTAAGGTCTTCAAATGCTCTCTGGTGCTGTTTCAGCCAACACCATGTAACATTTTTGCACATCAGCTCTTTCAAAGGTGCTGTCAACTCACTGAAGTCTGGGATAAACTTGCCTAAATGGTTGACCATATCAAGGACACATTGTAGAGCTTGAACATTATCTGGTGGTCGCATCTTTAGAATGGCTGCTTGCTTGGACGGGTCTGGTCGTAAGCCAGTGCTAGTAAATAAAAGACCTACATATGTAACTTCTGGTAGTCTGAATTTGCACTTCAGAGGATTAAGCATTAAGTTCACTTCACTTGCTTTGTCTAGAAATTTCCTAAGGTTTCTGTTATGCTCTGCTTCACCACTGCCTCCAATCAATAAAACATCTACGATTATGGCACAAGGGTAACCCGAAAAAAATTTGCTCCATTGCACACTGAAAGACTTCACTTGCAGAATTTATTTCGAATGACATCCTGAGGATTCTATATCTTCCAAATGGGGTAGTGAAAGTAGTCAGTAGTGAAGATTTGCGATCAAGTATCACTTGCCAAAACGAGCTTTCTGTATCCTAGACAAAAAAAAGTGGCATTCGGTATTAGGGCTGCGACTTCCTTGACTGTATGCATAGGACGATGCTGTCTCTTTAATGCTTTGTTCAAATCACTTGGATCAAAACATATTCTGATTTCGTCTGAGCCTTTTTTGTGGGCTGCTATGAATGACGACACCCATTCAGTTGGTTCTGTAGCTGGACAAACTACACTTTGCTGCACCATTTTATCCAACTGAGCTTTGACTTTATTCTGCATAGGTATTGGAACTTTTCTTGCCAGTCTGACCACTGGACTGACTTTTGGGTCTAACTTCATAGAATATGCAACTGGAAGACTGCCTAACTTGTCATCTAAAACATCAGCATACTCTGAGAAAGTAGCTTCAGTAAAATTGGAACTAGGATATGTGCTTATATGATGAACTTCTTTGGTAAAAGAAAGCAAATTAATTCTCAAACTGTCTCTGAGACCCAATAATGGCTGTACAGGTCTTCAGACTACCTAAACTGCAACAGTTCCTAGCCAAATAACATGAAAGCACTATTGAGCCTTCGGTTTGAGTTTCTTCACATCCATAAACAAGTTTTGCACAACTGACCACATTAAGTTGTTTACCAGCTCTCACTTTAGCAAAAGTGTCTGCTGACATAACATTACACTTGGAACCAGTGTCTACTTTGAGCAGACAGTACAAAACACTGTTCTTTGCCAACAAATTTACTGCATCAACCTTTCCACCAATTACTGATACCCCATCTACGTAGAAAGTAGAACTGCAGCTCTCTACATTATTAACTTGTTTTTTAAGTGACCCTTCTTTATAACTGTGTGAGGTTTACTTGATTTGCACAACTTTTGAAAATGGTTCCATTATTTTACACTTGTGGCATTGCTGACCAAATAAATGCTAAGCATTTTTCTCTTTTAGACTCATTATTGGCACCACAATTGCGACAGGTAATGATAAAGCTTGATTTGGGTTTTGCTGACTCACCCTTGCACTGCACTGAGCAAGTCCTTTTCTTAGAACTTGCTGAAAAACTATGGGTTTGCTTTATTTGCCTTGCTTTATTTATGCTTAATGTGCCCTTTTTGCCCTTTATTATATTAGTTTTGCTTACTTTAATCTCTTTTCATACCCATTATACTTTTCTTGCGCTCATTTTGCTCTAAACATGCTCATTTTGCTTTTCTGAGGTAATTTTGAACCCCTTATATGCTTTTCTGATAATCGTTTTATCAGATATCTCAATTTTAAACATTTTGTTTAATTAATAAACTTTTTGTGCCTCTCACTTGCTGAATAATGCAGTTTGTGCCCTTGTACTGTGCAGTTTAATCTTTTTTCTTTATAAAATAAATCATTCATGCAAGTTTTCATTACCTTTCATTCATTACTGGCCCTTTTTTGTACTCGGTTTTCTCAGTTTACCTTTACTGTTAACTCTGCACCTCGTAGCTCTGAGAAGCAGGTTCTGACATCATGTCGCTCGTCCCGTCAGAATACAACAGATAAGCAATCAAGGGTTCTGTTCAAGTCGCTTTACTATGTGCAAACACATCAGGATTGAGGCTTAATAACTTTAACTTAGATAAACTTATAAACGATCTAGCTATTATACTCGTACGTGCTCACTCTCTGGCTGCACTCTCAAAATGGCACTGAAGCTAGCATGTGCTTGATATTTATATGCATGTACTGACCCTGGAAACGCTTCTTAAAGGTACGACATTCACACACTGTTATGCACCGATTATTATAGTGTGTTGCTTTTTTATAGATAATTTGGGATATGGAGCACAGCTTTAAGAAGGGTAAGTTGGATGCATGTCATATGTTCTGTCATAGCTAAGTTTGTGCAGTACAAGTGTTGAAGAGTAAACATTATTCCTGCCCTCATATGCCTCTTATTTGGTGTTCTAACAGAATGAAAGAGATATACCTTTCAGGCCTTGAGCAGGCAAAAATGGAATATGCTATATATCTTAAAATTCCAAGTAAATTAAGAGTTAAAGACCACATAATATGTTATAATTGAGGGCATACTTAGGAAAGAAAAAGTACTCCCAAAAACTGCTGTCACAGCTCTAAAGGAACGTACAGGTATTAAATACAAAGTTACACAGAGATCTGAATGGAATGCAAAAGGCCATTAAGTAGATGAGGAAAGTGATCAAGTCAGACAAAGTGATGATGCACTTTGACCAAGCTTTACCAATTTATCAGTTACTTACTGATATGTGTTTACTGGGAAAGTCCGGTTAGACAGAACTGCTCTATTTCATTGGAAGCCTGGTGGAAAAAGCTCCTTGAAAGGTGAATGAGACTGCAGAGAGAGAAATGAATACATACAATGAAAAACAAGAACTACGTAGATTTATAGAAAATAATAACAATGTACATACACATTATGAAGCTGAAGTTCAGTGTGGGGTACAATCATTGCAGCAGGCTGAAAATTCACAGAGGTTAAAAGAGGAGCAAAGGTGATCAGAGAGGGGGTAGAGGCAAGTTTGTGCGTGAAAGTGTGAGGAAATATATATATATATATATATACACACACACACACACACACACACACACACACACACACACAAACTTGAGATAATATGCTAAAACAGACACAGTCAAGGCACAACAATGGAGTGAACAGAGACTTTGTACCATGGAGAAGTGCTGATTAATGCAACAGGTATTTTTTGAGACTTGGTACGGGGTGTGAAATATAGCACTTTTTAATGTGGAATGGTACAAGAGCAAAGCTATGACCTAGTTATTAACTGTCTTAGTGCCACATTAGAGGTCTGGAGGTTGTCCATTGACCTAGGTATAGTAGACAGTCAGAGCTAAGTCCTAGCTACAGCATTAGAGTGCAAGGCAAATTTTTGAGGAGTTTTATTTTAATCATCAAATCAAAGAGGTTTGCTGGGATGACAGTTATGGAGGCTAGTGTTGAGAGTTGGAAAAGCTCAAGATTTATGTATTATGGTATGGGTTAACAGAAGCTAGGTTATATGTCAGATGGTAGGGGTAGTTCAAGCCAGTTTAGTATTTTGAAAGCAGAACAGAGATGGATTCAATGGGTTTTTTTAGCTGGATATTTTTCTGTTTTATTATGGCATTGCTCTAGTTTCTTCATTGCTTCAGCCTATAGATTTGTGAGGACTGGTACACCACCACTATATATAGAAGAGAAGGCAATAGGTAAGTGGAACCTAGACCTGTTTTGGGGGAATTAGTGAGCAAACTGATCTATGCAGCATTTTAGCTTTTGATGTTTTTTTATCTTGTCATGAATGTGTAGATATAATTGTAGGCTGCCATCTATGGTCATGACTAAAACCTTGGTATGTGAGACTGTGAAGATAAGTGAAAGCTGCCAGCCTAGCCGGATAGAATTCTGTAGATAATTCTGTCATTTGTAAAGGAAGCTGAGGAAAAGGACAGGTAGAGGCAGCATGAGAGGGAGATGTTGACTCTTTGCCAGAGTCATGGAGGTGGTAATGGGGAAGGGAGTAACTGGACCCCAGAAGCACAAAAGGTCAATAAATTTATTCTGCAGTTTAAAGAGGGGGATAATTTTGATAGTTTCATTCATATGTTTGAGAGGGTATGTAAACAGTATGACGTTGACCAAAGGCTTTGGGTAAGGTTCCTGACCCACTTACTCCATGGTAAAACTGTAACTGTGTTGTCTAAAATGTCTGATGTTGACTGTTTTAATTACTCTGTTGTTAAGCACTGCTTGTTAGAATGATTTAAGCTAACACCTGAAACTTATAGGAAAAAGTTTCATGAGGACAGACGCAAGGCAGATGAAAGTGTGTGTGAATATGCTGCTGAACTGAGCATTTATTTTCATAGGTGGGTGAGTGGATGTCAGGTCACCACATTTGAAGGGCTGGCAGATCTTTTGGTGAGGGAACAAGCCCTTAGCACTTTGCCTGAGGACATGAGGATCTGGTTAGCTGATCGACAATGTGCTACTTCAGATGAGTTGGGGAAGAAGGGAGACATATACCTAGCAAGCAGGGCATCCCTGCACAGGAAAGGGCCCCCAGTACTGCTCATGGGCCTAAAGGAATCCATGGTGGGCAGCCTGCCCCAATAGAATCTGTCAGTAGCAAGGGAAACCACTAGTTCAGGTACATGTCCAGGACCTAGGGTTAAATGTTTTGAATGCAACCAGTGGGTCCATGTGGCTTGCAGATGTCCATGGAGGCAAGGCGGGGAACAAAAGGTGAGAGAGCCAGTAAGTGGGAAAGACAAAATGCCAATAGTAGGTTGCCTTGAGACAACAGGGGTACCAAACTACCATCCTGCAGATGTTCTGATAGGGAAGGATTTAGATAAGGCAGTACCATGTGTTTATGCAGTTACACGCAGTCAGGCTAGGAGACAAGAATGTGCGTCTGATATCCTGGGGGAGACCCAGACAGACTGCATACTTGTAGCCAGGACATTGTGATGTGGTTACTTCAGGGAGGGAGCTACTCTGTAGCAGTGAGACTGAATGTGAGCCATAGCTGGTTGTGGGTACTGATGTTCCCTTGGACAGAGTGACCGAAAGGTAGAGGTGAGTAGTAGTAGTACCCAGGCTGACAGTTTGGCACCACTGTCAGAGGATGTCGGACTTCCTGTGGAAGGGGAGCAGGGAAGGGTTACAAAGACAGAGTTGAGACAGGCTCAGCTCTCAGACCCTACACTGCAAGGCCTGAGGCAGGTAGCTAGTGAAGTACCTGATTCTCAAGGGAAGAGGGATTCTGTATACTGGGACAAAGGGTTACTGTACAGAGAGTGAACCCCTGAGGGAGGGCTAAAAGGTGAGAAAATACAGCAGTTGGTAATGCCTAGAGCTTACCATCTGGTGGTTCTAGCCATAGGCCATGATATTCCCTTTGCAGGTCATATGGGCATAATACATACAAAGAGACATATTATGCAGAACTTCCATTGGCCTGGAATTTCCAGAGATGTAACAAGGTACTACAGGACATGTGAGCAGTGCCAAAAGGTAGGCAAGGCAGGAGACAGGATGAGAGAGGTCCTTTGACGCCTTTGCCTGTGTTTGAAGAGCCCTTTCAAAGGGTAGCTATGGATATTGTAGGGCCACTGAGTACCCCAAGTTCCACAGGGAAAAAGTATATCCTAGTGGTAGTGGATTATGCTACACGATACCCTGAGGCAGTGGTTCTGTCCTCCACTGAGGCAGAAAACATGGCAAATGCTTTGTTAGAGATTTTCAGTGGGGTAGGTTTCCCAAAAGAAATACTGACTGACAGAGGTGCCAATTTCATGTCAGTCCTGCTGGCTTGTCTATGGAAGTCCTGTGAGGTGAAGCACCTGAAGACCACCCCTACCATCCCCAGACTAATGGTCTTGTTGCGAGGTTAAACTCTACAATCAAGTCCATGCTACAGGCATTTGCAGACCAGTTCAAGAGGGAGTGGGACAAATATTTGTCCCATCTGTTGTTTGCTCCCCAGGAATCCACAGGTTTTTCACCCTTTGAGTTGTTGTATGGGCATAGGATGAGGGGACCTCTAGATTTAATTCGAGATGAGTGGGAAGGTGAGTGTGAACCTCACAATGAGTCTGAGTGGGAAGGTGAGTGTGAACCTCACAAGGAGTCTGTTGTGGCAGATGTCCTAAACCTCAGGACAAGACTCAGGGAACTCATGGGCTTGGCCCAGGAGAAACTGGCAGAAGCCCAACAACAGAAAAAGGTGTGGTATGACAGGAATGCTCTAGCTAGAGAGTATGCTGTGGGGCAGCAGGTAATGGTTCTCATTCCTGTCTGACACATCAAGTTGCAAGCAGCTTGGGAGGGACCCTACAAGGTGGTAAGAAGGGTAAGTGATGTTAACTACATGGTGGAACTGCTAGGCAGAAGGATGGGGCACAAACTGTACCATGTTAACATGATGAAACCTTACCATGATAGGGAGGCCCTTGTGCTGAGCATTTGCTGTGGATTGCAGGAGGAGTCTGAGAGAGATCTGGTGACTGATGATCTCAGTGAGGCTTGGACAGACACCTCAGTGGAAGGGGTATCAATGTTCCAGCAGCTATCTCCTACCCAGGTTCAAGAAATCCAAGCAGTGTTACAGGAGTTTGGGGATATGTTCACTGGGAAACCAGGGTGCACCCACCTGGTGCAGAACCAGGTGGATACAGGACCTCAAAGGCCTATTAGGCAGGCTCCTTACAGAGTGCCTGAGAGAGTCAAACAGACTCTGAGGGAGGAGATACAGGAGATGTTGAAACTAGGGGTGATTCAAGAGTCCAAAAGTCCCTGGGCCTCCCCAGGGGTGCTAGTGTCAAAGAAAGATGGCAGCACCAGGTTCTGTGTGGACTACAGGAAATTAAATAGTCACACAGAGTCAGATGCTTACCCTATGCCTAGGACAGATGAGGCCCTAGAGCAGCTGGGTGGGGCTAAGTATCTTACAACTATTGAGCTTACCAAGGGTTACTTGCAGGTGCCCTTGACTCCCAGTGCTAGAGAGAAGTCAGCCTTTGTGACTCCTTTTGGCCTGTATGAGTTCACAAAGATGCCCTTTGGGATGAAAATGCCCCAGCGACTTTCCAGAGGTTGGCAGATCATATCCTAGCAGGTGCAGGAGGTTTTGCTCTTGCTTACCTAGATGATATTGCCATCTACATCCATTCCTGGCAAGAGCTCCTTCAACATGTCAGGGAGGTGCTGGGCAGACTACAGAGGGCAGAGTCGACCATTAAGCTGAGCAAATGTCAGCTGGGTATGGCAGAGGTCTCCTACCTGGGACATAGAGTGGGGAGTGGTAAGATCAAGCCAGAACCTGCCAAAGTGGAAGCCATTCAGGCATGGCCTGCACCTGTTACCAAACAGCAGGTGAGGGCATTCTTAGGGACAGCAGGGTACTACAGAAAGTTTGCCCCCAGTTATAGTACCATAGCTGCTCCCCTTACAGACCTGACAAGGA
Organism: Protopterus annectens; assembly: GCF_019279795.1. NCBI lineage: Eukaryota > Metazoa > Chordata > Ceratodontiformes > Protopteridae > Protopterus > Protopterus annectens. Next base: position 603,298,777 of record NC_056734.1, on the reverse strand, counting down.
AGAACAGGCCAGATAAGGTAGTGTGGACCACAGCATGTGAGCAGGCATTCCAGAAGCTTAAAGAAGCTTGGGAGGACCCCCTGTGTTAGCCAGTCCAGACTACAACAAAAAATTTGTTGTGCAGCTGGATGTTTTGAATCATGGGGTGGGGACTGTACTTAGCCAGATTTCTTCAGAGGGAGAAGAGCACCCAGTGGTTTATCTCAGTCATAGGCTCCAATTCAGGGAGGCATGCTATGCAGCTGAAGAAAAGGAATGTCTAGCCATAGTCTGGGCACTGCAGAAACTTCAGCCTTATCTGTTTGGAAGAAAATTCATAGTAGTGACAGATCACAACCCCCTGAAATGGTTAAACAAAGCCAGCCAGCAAAATGCCAAGTTGCTAAGATGGAGCCCATGGTTGCAAGCATATATGTCAATGCAGCACCACATTGGGATTAGCAATGCCAACGCAGATGGGCTCTCAAGACAGGGAATGGGGTAAGGTATACTCAGATAGACCTAACCCTCTCAGCAACGTTTCTCAAGGGTCACTTGAAAAACTAGCTTGAGTTCTCCAGGGAGGGGAGATGTGTGAAGATAGGTGAAGGCTGCCAGCCTAGCCAGATATAATTCTGTAGATAATTCTGTCATTTGTAAATATTAATATAAGCCACAGGCTTGTTCTCTTAAATGGGGAAAAATGTTGGTAAATGTTAAACTTCAAAAATGTAACAACAGTGCACTCTGCTGTAAGAAAGCTAAGTCAAGCATTTTATGACTGTCTTTGATCTTTAAAGTTGCCTCCGATGTGTCTGGATGAAGGAATTCTGCCTATTGTTTTGAGGCCAGAGTTAATGGCTAGAATTTGCATGTATAAAGGTCCTTTATTGCTCTGGTTTCTGACCCAGTGTAAAGAATGTAAATGTAGTTTCTGTTAGCCTGGGAACATCAGAAAAGGTGTGAATAATGACATCATGTGAAGCAGCTCTGTATTATCAATTTAAATAGAGAGAATCAGAGAGCTCAGATCATTTTGTCTTGAGAACAAACATTCAGCTCAACAACACTGCCTGTTACTACATGCAAATTATTTAGAACTGTGTTTTCTTTTAGAAACAGCTAGGAATTAGGAAGATTAGACTGTGTTTTTCTATGATGTCAGAACTTTTCTACCGTATTATTTTAAGTATTTCTCTGTGCTCTCTGAAATCTTGACTGGCACTGTGTAGTAAGAAGTATTGTCTTGGTTTATTTATTATTAAATATTTTTAAACGTTTCAACTGTGGCTGTTTTGGGAAGAGATAATTTAAGCTCTAAGAGTGCATTACATGTATATAGTGAGACTGTACCAAGTCACTCCAAATAAGTCTTGACTGTTAGGTTGCACTTACCATTTGGATAATAATATTGCACAGTAATAATTGGACACCCTTTTAAGGGCCTTTGATTAGCTGACAAATATTAGCTGGGTGGTGGCAGTGATTTCTACCGTATATTCTGAGTAAAAGGGGCACAGCTGGAGAACCTGTGCCAGCCTTCCCCAGGAGTGTGTGTGTGTGGTTGTATAAACTCTTACCTCAAAGTGTGTGTGTGTGTCAGCTACTTGGGCAGGGACACAAAGCACTGGTTGGACAGAAAGGGTGCTGGAAGTTTTAGCTTGTCCAGCTGGCTGACATCTAGACCCTATAGCTGTGCCAGTGAGGAGTCTTATTGGGGACCTAGAGAGAAAGGGAGAAACCAACCCCAGACTGACTGTGATCTCTGTGTGCTCTTAAGGGAAATTGTACTTTACTGTGTATGTATTTATTATCTTTTCCCTATATGGACGCCCCTCACTGGTGTTAGTGGTGAGGATTGAGGCTCCTTGATTGCTAAGCCAGTGCACAGGCATGACAGAGACTACTGCGAAAGGTAGGCATTACCGAGGCCATTTTTCTGTTGAACTGAAAGCATCATGTGTGATCTGTTGGAAGTGGATGGGATTATCAAAAGAGTATACAAGGGTGATGTCTTCATATTGTAGTAATGAGACATACTGGGAAGAAGTACGAAGATTACTAAAAAAATACTGAATAAGACAGAGCCAAGACTAACACTCTGAAGAACTCCTATGGTGATGAGCAAGTGCAGAGCGAGTGATGGTGTCTTCTAATGGATCTGGATCTGTTAGACAAGAAGCTCTTAAACCGTTGGAGGGAAGGGGAGGTTGTGAATAGCCAAGAAGGACATTTGTTGCTGGAGATTGCTACATGAGACTGTACTGAAGACTTTGTATAAATGTATGAATATGACTGAAACAAGTGTGTAATTGCCCCAGCTTTGTTTTTGGTTTCCAAAAATATTTAATTCGAGTGGCGTGAAATTGTTTGCTGTATGGAACTAGCTGTGGCTTGGCACATTAACTCCACGAAGGTACCCAGCATAACCCCCCCCCCAATGCATGTGCTTCAGGTTAGTGACTACAGCTGAAGGCAGTTATGCTCATTTAAACAGAAAATCCCTCACTCTTGTCTAAGGAACATAGTCATTCAATAATTTCAGGAAAGAGATTTATGCAGATCATGGATGACCATTTAACGAATCCCTATTCAGCCCAATAAAAAAAGATATTTCTGAAAAGTACAGCTCAGCTGTAACACACACACTACTGTTTAAGCAGAAATCCACATGATTTTGAATGCAAGGAAGAACAAGAGATGTATATTACAAAAAATGTGCTGGTTCCTTATGCTTTCTCGAAAAAGGCAATGTTAGCAGAAAATATGCCTTAGCAAAGTGTCAGAAGTGCCTCAGAGTTTAACTGAGAAAACTGAAGAATATTTATGCAGCGAAATGGAATGAAAACATACCTGAACTTCACTATTCAGCCACAGATACACTGACTGAAAGACATGTGCGAACATTCATATGTGGAAAGTACAAGGGTTAGTGGGAGGCTCTTGCAACAAGAAAGATTATTTTCTTTTTAATTAATTTAACTGTACAAGGGTTGATATCACAGGTATTTCAGAGGGAAAGAACTGAATAACAGTGCATTTTAGGATGTACAAGGAGCTACACCTTTGACTACAAAAAAAAACAAAAAAAAAACAATCAGATTTTTCACACTTCACTGAGTAGTGTGGATAAAATTTCTATGGTATCTCTAAATGAAGCCAGCCTAAAAGGGCCTATCTATTTCGGTGTTCAAAGCCCTATGGGGGTTACAGATTCTATCCTGAATCTAATAAAAAAGCACCAGCTAGAAAATAAGTGAAGAGTGAGGGGAGTATACTTTTAATTACAGAAAACGTTCAAATGTTACTGAAATTACCATCAAAATTATGATTAATATTATGGTTCCTTAAATTAAGTCAAACAAAAATTAATACTTAATGCCTAACACACTGACTCTACAAGGAACTAAAAGATAATGACTTAGAGATAAAAAGACCAATACAGCAGTTACTTTATGAGCCTGGGGCTTAACGTATGTAGAAAAACATAGTATATTAAATAATGATCATGCTTTAGTTATTTTGAGTTAGTTATACATAAATGGTAGCATATGACAGAATCATTCAATATTATACAATGTTTTTAATGTTAACTGTGTTTACCGATTATATTAGGCAATCAAGACATGGTCTTAATGTTTGGCATTTGTTCCATTTTCTTTTATTGAATTCAAAAGTCCAACACTTCACTTAGGCAGAATATTATCACTATTCATGTACTATATTATCACTATTCATGTACTATATTATCACTATTCACTATTCATGTATTATATTATCACTATTCATGTACTATATTATCACTATTCATGTACTAAAGCTTTCTATTTCTTTTTTCACTGTTGTGTGACTATGGATTTCAATAAGGGTGTGACGTTATTGACATGGCAGGTGTAGGTGCGGTTCCCCATGAAAAAAAGCTTCTTAATATTATTATTATTATCATCATTATTATTATTTTTAAGTGTTTACGTAACATTTTGTTCAGTTTAGACAAATCGATAAAGTTTACTCATTTTACAGGGATTTACTAAGCACACTTAAATGAAACAAAACGCAAACTAACTTACTACCAAAATAAAGAAAATGACATGGACAATGCATGTAGTTAAAACTTTAATGTTAGCGCTTTCATAGAGATTGGTATCCCTACTTCATCATACAGATAAACAATGAAAGGAACCATTTAAAAGCTAAATCATCACATGACTAGATCAGCTGACTTTCTATAAACTCCATATTAAGTTTACCTAAAAACATTTGAAAAACACTAAAACTTAAAGGTTAAAAATTAAAGCACTTAAAAGTACTATGAAAGCGGTGGGAATATAACAATGTGTTGATTGTAAATATGCATGTTACTAAGAATCAAGTATTTGAAATAATTAAATATTCAAGATTAAAAACCTGAAAGCATTCTGGACAAAACCCAGTAGAAAAAAGAGCACAACTATGGGTGTCAAACATCCTCATATATTATATTACGTCATGCAAAATAATAAACTAACTTGTATTTTATTATCTCATTCTTCTTCTTTCGGCTGCTCCCATCAGGGGTCACCACAGCAGATCAACTGTTTCCATTTCTTCCTGTCCTCTGCAGCTTGCTCTGTCACATCAACCACCTGCATGTCCTCTCTCACCACATCCATAAACCTTATCTTAGGCCTTCCTCTTTTCCTGTTACCTGGCAGCTTCATCCTTAGCATCTTTTTCCCAATATACTCTACATCCCTCCTCAATGCTGCGTTGGTACGGCGGTAGCATTGTTACCTCACAGCAAGAGGTTCTCCCGTTCGATTCTTGGCTGGGCTTGGGAGTGCCTTCTGTGTGGAGTCTGCATGTCCTCCCCGCGGTTGGGTAGCATTCGAAAGACATGCATGCATAAATGGGCGTGCCTCCCGTTGAAGGTTGGGCGTCGAACTGGCACCTCGGTGTTTCGTAAAAATCTACTGCCAATCATTACTGGACCAGAGTTCCACTGTGGCGACCCCTTACCGGGAAAAGCCGAAAGACAAACAACAACTCTGCATCCCTCCTCAGCACATGTCCAAACCAACATAATCTTGCCTCTCTGGCTTTGTCTCCAAACCTTCCAACTTGGGCTGACCCTCTAATATACTTATTCCTAATCCTGTCCATCCTCGTCACACCCAGTGCAAATCTTAACATCTTCATCTCTGCCAAGTCAAGCTCCAACTCCTGTCTTTTTGTCAATGCCACTGTCTCCAACGCATATAACATAGCTGGTCTCACTACCCTCTTGTAGGCCTTCCCTTTCACTCTTATTGGTACTCGTCTATCACAAATCACTCCTGACACTCTTCTCCACCCACTCCATCCTGCCTGTACTCTCTTCTTCACCTCTCTTCCACACTCACTTTATTATCTCATTAAACTCTTCAATTTTAAAATACAAGCAATAGAACTAGCGTCATTGATGCCTGGTTGTTTAAAGACTTTCATTCTTAATTGCCACAGAAGTTCTCGCTGTTCTAATCTTAATTATGTAGGCCCCCGTCTTTCTGGTGCTTCTTCATGATCAATAACTTTATACAAGAAAGTGTGTTCTGGATTATTGTGTACATGTTTGGCCAAGGCGTTTTCAATCTTTCTATTCCTGATGGCGTATAGATGTTCATATACCCTTTCTTTAAATCGCCTATCAGTCTTCCCAATGTAAAAACTGGTACATAATCTACATTTTGCCAAATATTTAACACACCTAGAATTACAATTATATTTACCCCTACTAGTGTATTTCATGTTCCTAATTTGAAAAGAATTTCCTGTTTCTATGAACCTACAATAACAACAAGCCTCACACTTAAACATGCCCTTCAATCTTGAAATGTTTCTGTTCTTATATTCCAAGATGTTTTACAAATTCTCACCCCTTTTGTATGTGACTAATGGGTAAGTTGGCAATCTAGGTCCTATGAATGTAGCGAAAATGTAGATTATGTCCCAGTTTTTGGATTGAGAAGACTGACAGGCGATTTAAAAAAAGGGTATATGAACATCTATACGCCATCAGAAATAGAAAGATTGAAAATGCCTTGGCCAAGCATGTACATAATAATCCAGAACATACTTTCTTGTTTAAAGTTAATGATCATAAAGAAGCACCAGAAAGCGGGGGCCCTACATCATTAAGATTAGAACAGCGAGAACTTCTGTGGCAATTAAGAGTGGATACATTTAAACAACCAGGCATCAATGACACTAGTTCCATTGCTTGTATTTCAAATTTGAAAAGTTTAATGAGATAATAAAATACAAGTTAGTTTATTATTTTGCATGACGTAATATAATATATGAGGATGTTTGACACGCATAGTTGTGCTCTTTTTTCTACTGGGTTTTGTCCAGAATGCGTTCAAGTTTTTAATCTTTAATATTTAATTCTTTCAAATACTTGACTCTTAGTAGCATGTATATTTACAATCAACACATTCAGTTATATTCCCACTGCTTTCAAAGTACTATTAAGTACTTTAATTTTGAACCTTTAAGTTTTAGTGTTTTTCAAATGTTTTAGGTAAACTTAATAAGGAGTTTACAGAAAGTCAGCTGATCAAGTCATGTCATGATTTAGCTTTTAAATGGTTCCTTTCACTGTTTGTTATCTGTCTGATAAAGCAGGGATACCAGTTTCTACGAAAGCACTAACATTAAAGTTTTCATTACGTGCATTGTCCATGTCATTTCTTTATTTTGGATTTACTAAGCATACAGAACAAAGTAAAAGGGGAGGTGTGTTTGTGCACTGAATCTGTGGGTGTTTTCAATTGGAAGCACCACTGTATCGTGCCAGTAAGTAAATCAAGATGCATGTGAGCAGATTCAATCCACTTGCTACTGAAGTATTTCTCTACATTGT